>NC_088243.1:85078741-85378741 GCF_036934945.1 Oncorhynchus masou masou
AGAGATAGAGAGGGATAGATGGGGAGGGAGGGAACAGTCACTTGGGGCGTATAGACGGGGAGGGAGGGGCATATAGATGGGGAGGGAGGGAGGGAACAGTCACTTGGGGCGTATAGATGGGGAGGGGGAGGGAGGGAACAGTCACTTGGTGCGTATAGATGGGGGGGGCAGTCACTTGGGGCATATAGACGGGGAGGGAGGAAGGGAACAGTCACTTGGGGCGTATAGATAGGGAGGGGGGGAGGGAGGGAACAGTCACTTGGGGCGTATAGATGGGGAGTGGGGGAGGGAGGGAACAGTCACTTGGGGCGTATAGACGGGGAGGGGGGGAGGGAACAGTCACTTGGGGCGTATAGACGGGGAGGGAGGGAGGGAACAGTCACTTGGGGCGTATAGACGGGGAGGGAGGGAACAGTCACTTGGGGCGTATAGACGGGGAGAGAGGGAACAGTCACTTGGGGCGTATAGACGGGGAGGGAGGGAGGGAACAGTCACTTGGGGCGTATAGACGGGGAGGGAGGGAGGGAACAGTCACTTTGGGCGTATAGATGGGGAGGGGAGGGAGGGAAGTCACTTGGGGCGTATAGATAGGGAGGGGAGGGAGGGAACAGTCACTTGGGGCATATAGACGGGGAGGGAGGGAGGGAACAGTCACTTGGGGCGTACAGATGGGGAGGGGGGGAACAGTCACTTGGGGCGTATAGACGGGGAGGGAGGGAGGGAACAGGCACTTGGGGCGTATAGATGGGGAGGGGGGAGGGAGGGAGTGAGGGAACAGTCACTTGGGGCGTATAGACGGGGAGGGAGGGAGGGAACAGGCACTTGGGGCGTATAGACGGGGAGGGAGAGAACAGTCACTTGGGGCGTATAGATGGGGAGGGGGGAGGGAGGGAGGGAGGGAACAGGCACTTGGGGCGTATAGACGGGGAGGGAGGGAGGGAACAGGCACTTGGGGCGTATAGATGGGGGGGGGGAGGGAGGGAGGGAGGGAACAGTCACTTGGGGCGTATAGACGGGGAGGGAGGGAGGGAACAGGCACTTGGGGCGTATAGATGGGGGGGAGGGAGGGAGGGAGGGAACAGTCACTTGGGGCGTATAGACGGGGAGGGAGGGAGGGAACAGGCACTTGGGGCGTATAGACGGGGAGGGAGGGAGGGAGGGAACAGGCACTTGGGGCGTATATAGACGGGGAGGGAGGGAGGGAACAGTTACTTGGGGCGTATAGACGGGGAGGGAGGGAGGGAACAGTCACTTTGGGCGTATAGATGGGGAGGGGAGGGAGGGAACAGTCACTTGGGGCGTATAGATGGGGAGGGGAGGGAGGGAACAGTCACTTGGGGCGTATAGACGGGGAGGGGGGGAGGGAGGGAACAGTCACTTGGGGCGTATAGACGGGGAGGGAGGGAACAGTCATTTGGGGCGTATAGACGGGGAGGGAGGGAGGGAACAGTCACTTTGGGCGTATAGATGGGGAGGGGAGGGAGGGAAGTCACTTGGGGCATATAGACGGGGAGGGGGGGAGGGAGGGAACAGTCACTTGGGGCGTATAGACGGGGAGGGAGGGAGGGAACAGTCATTTGGGGCGTATAGACGGGGAGGGAGAGAACAGTCACTTGGGGTGTATAGACGGGGAGGGAGAGAACAGGCACTTGGGGCGTATAGACGGGGAGGGAGGGAGGGAACAGGCACTTGGGGCGTATAGACGGGGAGGGGGGAGGGAGGGAACAGTCACTTGGGGCGTATAGACGGGGAGGGAGGGAGGGAACAGTCACTTGGGGCGTATAGACGGGGAGGGGGGAGGGAGGGAACAGTCACTTGGGGCGTATAGACGGGGAGGGGGGGAGGGAGGGAACAGTCACTTGGGGCGTATAGACGGGGAGGGAGGGAACAGTCATTTGGGGCGTATAGACGGGGAGGGAGAGAACAGTCACTTGGGGCGTATAGACAGGGAGGGAGGGAGGGAACAGTCACTTGGGGCGTATAGACGGGGAGGGGGGGAGGGAGGGAACAGTCACTTGGGGCGTATAGACGGGGAGGGAGGGAACAGTCATTTGGGGCGTATAGACGGGGAGGGAGGGAGAGAACAGTCACTTGGGGCGTATAGACGGGGAGGGAGAGAACAGGCACTTGGGGCGTACAGATGGGGAGGGGGAGGGAACAGTCACTTGGGGCGTACAGATGGGGAGGGGGGAGGGAGGGAACAGTCACTTGGGGTGTATAGACGGGGAGGGAGAGAACAGGCACTTGGGGCGTACAGATGGGGAGGGGGGGAGGGAGGGAACAGTCACTTGGGGCGTATAGACGGGGAGGGAGGGAGGGAACAGGCACTTGGGGCGTATAGACGGGGAGGGAGGGAGGGAACAGGCACTTGGGGCGTATAGACGGGGAGGGAGGGAGGGAACAGTCACTTGGGGCATATAGACGGGGAGGGGAACAGTCACTTGGGGCGTATAGATGGAGAAGGAGGGAGGGAGGGAACAGTCACTTGGGGCGTATAGGCGGGGAGGGAGGGAGGGAACAGTCACTTGGGGCGTATAGATGGGGAGGGAGGGAGGGAACAGTCACTTGGGGCGTATAGGCGGGGAGGGAGGGAGGGAACAGTCACTTGGGGCGTATAGGCGGGGAGGGAGGGAGGGAACAGTCACTTGGGGCGTATAGACGGGGAGGGAGGGAGGGAACAGTCACTTGGGGCGTATAGATGGGGAGGGAGGGAGGGAACAGTCACTTGGGGCGTATAGATGGGGAGGGAGGGAGGGAACAGTCACTTGGGGCGTATAGATGGAGAAGGAGGGAGGGAGGGAACAGTCACTTGGGGCGTATAGGCGGGGAGGGAGGGAGGGAACAGTCACTTGGGGCGTATAGACGGGGAGGGAGGGAGGGAACAGTCAAGAGTGCAAGGTTATAGAACATTCAGATAGAAATATATAATGTAGAACAAACAAGACTGTTGAATAGAATATCAGACTGAATAAGCCCCTGATTTTAAAATTAGATTTTCATTTTATATACAGTGCCTCCGGAAACTATTCGGACCCCTTGATTTTTCCACATTATTGTTACGTTACAGCCTTATTCGAAAATGAATTAAAAAATTGTTTTAAATCCTCAACAATCTACACACAATACCTCCATAATGACAAAGCAAAAACAGGTTTTTAGAATTTTTTGCAAATTTATAATAAAAAAAACTAAAAAACGGAGACCTTATTTACATAATTATTCAGACCCTTTGCTATGAGACTCGAAATTGAGCTCAGGTGCATCCTGTTTCCATTGATCATCCTTGAGATGTTTCTACAACTTGATTGGAGTCCACCTGTGGTAAATTGAAGTGACTGGACATGATTTGGAAAGGCACACACCTGTCTATATAAGGTCCCACAGCTCTGAGACAGGATTGTATTGAGGCACAGATCTGGGGAAGGGTACCAACAAATGTCTACAGCATTGAAGGTCCCTAAGAACACAGTGACCTCATCATTCTTAAATGGAATAAGTTTGGAACCACCAAGACTCTTCCGAGAGCTGGCCGCCCGGTCAAACTGAGCAATCGGGGGAGAAGGACCTTGGTCAGGGAGGTGACCAAGAACCCGATGGTCACTGTGACAGAGCTCCAGAGTTCCTCTGTGGAGATGGGAGAACCTTCCAGAAGGACAACAATCTCTGCAGTACTCCACCAATCAGGCCTTTATGGTAGATTGACCAGACGGAAGTAATTTCTCAGTAAAAGGCACATGACAGCCCGCTTGGAGTTTCCTTAAAGACACTCAGACTATGAGAAACAAGATTCTCTGGTCTGATGAAACCAAGATTGAACTCTTCGGCCTGAATGCAAAGCGTCACCTCTTGAGGCAATCTGGCACCCATCCTTATGGTGAAGCATGGTGGCACCATCCTTATGGTGAAGCATGGTGGCACCATCCTTATGGTGAAGCATGGTGGCACCATCCTTATGGTGAAGCATGGTGGCACCATCCTTATGGTGAAGCATGGTGGCACCATCCTTATGGTGAAGCATGGTGGCACCATCATGCTTTGGAGATGTTTTTCAGCGGCAGGGACTGGGAGACTAGTCAGAATCAAGAGGAAGCTGAACGGAGTCAAGTGCAGAGAGATCCTTGATGAAAACTTGCTCCTGGCGCTCAGGACCTTGGACTGGCCTGAAGGTTCACCTTCCAACAGGACAGCGACCCTAAGCACACAGCCAAGACAACGCAGGAGTGGTGTCGGGAACAAGTCTCTGAATGTTCTTGAGTGGCCCAGCCAGAGCCAAGACTTGAACCCGATGGGGAGCATCTCTAGAGAGACCTGAAAATGGCTGTGCAGCGACATTCCCATCCAACCTGACAGAGCTTGAGAGGATCTGCAGAGAAGAATGGGTGAAACTCCCCAAATACAGGTGTGCCAAACTTGTAGCGTCATACCCAAGAAGACTCGAGGCTGTAATCAAGGCCAAAGGTTCTTCAACAAAGTACTGAGTAAATCGTCTGAATACTTGTGTAAATGTTTTTTTATTTTTAGTGAATTAGCAAACATTTCAAAAACCTGATTTTGCTTTGTCATTATGGGGTATTGTGATGAGTGTACATTGATGAGCAAAAAAACAACAATTTAATCCATTTTAGAAAAAGGCTGTAACCTAACAAAATATGGAAAAAGTGAAGCAGTCTGAATACTTTCTCGAAGGCACTGTATATACCAAAGTATGTGAACACACCTTCAAATTAGTGGATCCGGCTATTTCAGCCACACACGTTGCTAACGGGTATAAAATCGAACACACACCCATGCAATCTCCATAGACAAACATTGGCAGTAGAATGGTCTTACTGAAGAGCTCAGTGTCTTTTTAACGTGGCACCGTCATAGGGTACCACATTTCCAACAAGGATGCCCTGCTAAATCTGCCCCAGTCAACTGTAAGTAATGTTATTGTGACGTGGAAACAACTAAGAGCAACAACGGCTCAGCCGCAAAGTGGTAGGCCACACAAGCTCACAGAACGGGACCGCTGAGTGCTGAAGCGTGTAAAAATGGTCTGTCCTCATTTGCAACATTCACTACCGAGTTCCAAAATACTTCTGGAAGCTGTTTGTCAGAAGCTTCATGAAATGGGTTTCCATGGACGAGCAGCCGCACACAAGCCTAAGATCACCATTCGCAATGCCAAGCATTGGCTGGACTAGTGTAAAGCTCGCGCCAGACTCTGGAGCAGTGGAAATGCGTTCTCTGGAGTGATGAATCCCAATTTATCATCTGGCAATCCGACGGACAAATCTGGGTTTGGCGGATGCCTGGAGAACTCAACCTGCCTGAATGCATAGTGCAAAACTATAAAATTTGGTGGAGGAGGAATAATGGTCTGGGGCTGTTTTTCATGGTTCGGGATAGGCCCCTTAGTT
This sequence comes from Oncorhynchus masou masou, assembly GCF_036934945.1. NCBI lineage: Eukaryota > Metazoa > Chordata > Actinopteri > Salmoniformes > Salmonidae > Oncorhynchus > Oncorhynchus masou. The sequence continues at coordinate 85,084,144 of NC_088243.1, forward strand.
CCAGCGAAGGGAATTCTTAATGCTACAGCATACAATGACATTCTAGACGATTATGTGCTTCCAACTTTGTGGCAACAGTTTGTGGAAGGCCCTTTCCTGTTTCAGCATGACAATGCCCCTGTGCACAAAGCGAGGTCCTTACAGAAATGTTTTTTTTTAGATCGGTGTGCAAGTACTTGAATGGCCTTCACAGAGCCCTGACCTCAACCCCTTCAAACACCTTTGGGAATCGCCCAACATCAGTGCCCAACCTCACTAATGCTCTTGTGGCTGAATGGAAGCAAGTCACTGCCACGATGTTCCAACATCTAGTGGAAATCCTTCCCAGAAGAGTGGAGGCTGTTATAGCAGCAAAGGGGGGACCAACTCCATTTTAATGCCCATCATTTTGGAATGGAATATTCAACTAGCAGGTGTCCACATACTTTTGGTAATCTCGTGTGTCTTTCTAAATAACACAATACTTAATTAAATAAATCACAATTTGTGACTCAAGTGTGGAAATCCTTTCCTAATCAAACCTGAAATGAATATTTTTCCTGATTTTTAGGATCTAACTTTCTTGTCTTTAGTTTATTGGCGGCCGCTACTTCTACACCCAAGCCTACAAGGCCCTGAAACACAAAACAGCTAACATGGACGTGCTCATCGTGCTGGCCACCTCCATAGCCTTCACCTACTCCGTGGTCATCCTCATGGTCGCCATGATAGAGAGGGCAAAGGTCAATCCCATCACCTTCTTTGACACGCCCCCCATGCTCTTTGTCTTCATCTCCCTGGGACGCTGGCTGGAGCAAATCGCCAAGGTACTGAACCTATATATCTCTTTTATTTAACCTTTTATTTAACTAGGCAAGTCAATTAAGAACAAATTCTTATTTACAACGACGGGAGCATGGTGCTGTTTTTGTAGCTAGAGTACGTCTCTTTTAATGATAAGTTATCCGTTTGTTGTAGCTTAAGTATAATTTATATACAGTGCCTTGACTTTTCCTACATTTTGTTACATTACAGCCTTATTCTTAATTTGATTAAATTGATTATACTTTCTGAAGGCACTGTATATAAAAGCATACTTTAGCTATAACAAACGGATAACTTACCATTAAAAGAGACTACAAAAACAGCACCGTGCTCTGCAGCTACTACCGTCTGTTGCAATATAAGACATAGAAGCATATCTTCTAGAAGACGGGGGGCTCCCGAGTGGAGCAGCGGTCTGAGGCACTGCACCTCAGCGCAAGAGGCGTCACTACAGTCCCTGGTTCGAAACCAGGCAGTATCACATCCGGCCGAATGCTCTGTCGAATGCTCTGTCGCTATTGCAACCATATACTCCTGAGCTGCTCTGTCTCTAACACAACCATATACTCCTGAGCTGCTCTGTCTCTAACACAACCATATACTCCTGAGCTGCTCTGTCTCTAACACAACCATATACTCCTGACCTGCTCTGTCTCCCTCCTCCAGAGTAAGACGTCAGAGGCTCTGTCCAAGCTGATGTCCCTCCAGGCCAGCGAGGCCACGGTGGTCACGCTCAACACAGACATGTCTGTACTCAGGTACTTCCCTAAAGTACTTCCTGTTTCTAGACCTGGAATTGGATAGCCTGGGTGTTTCTGGTCATAACCAAAACCGTTTCTGGCCCTGAGATTAGGAATTGGATAAGGTAGGCTGTAAGATATTTGACACTAGTGTTTTTTGTTTTTTTTTAAGTTTCATTTCGACGTTTAATCAGAACTGACCCCAGGTCAACATTGAACAGCGAACTCTTTTGAGACATGACATAGAACCAGTGTATTATACATCCGACTACACGCCTTCCTCTCTGTCCGTGTCAGTGAGGAGCAGGTAGATGTAGAGCTGGTCCAGAGGGGAGACGTGGTCCGGGTGGTTCCTGGAGGGAAGTTCCCCGTAGATGGGAGGGTCATCGAGGGACACAGTATGGCTGACGAGTCTCTCATCACAGGTGGGTTACAGTGGGAAGATCAACTCTGAGGATACTGCAGAAGATGCATCTCAAAGCTAATCGTCTCGTCTCTGATGTGCGTTTTGTGTCCCAGGCGAGGCCATGCCGGTGACTAAGAAGCCAGGCAGCTCAGTGATAGCTGGCTCTATCAACCAGAACGGCTCTCTGCTCGTCAGTGCTACACACGTAGGCCTGGACACAACCCTGTCTCAGATAGTTAAACTAGTGGAGGAGGCTCAGACATCGAAGGTGAGGCTGGTTGGTGGTGGTAATATGTTCATTTTTGTGAAAACGATCTTCTGTTTCCTGGACTTTGAGTTGGATATAAGGGATATTTGATATACATTTGTCAATATTTAATTTTGACAGAACTGACCTTGGGCAACAAATGGAGGATTTGTCTCAGAATGAATTGTTCAGTTGTTCTGAGCTAGAAGAGCTTCACCTCTGTGACCTCTGACCTATGCTTGAACCTTTTTACCTTTATGACCTCTGACCTCTCCCCTGCAGGCTCCCATCCAGCAGTTTGCAGATAAGATCAGTGGCTACTTTGTCCCGTTCATCGTTGGGGTCTCTCTCCTCACTCTGTTCGCCTGGATCCTCATTGGCTTTGTCGACTTTCCACTGGTGGAGAAATACTTCCCTGTGAGTAACCGTTACTATACAGATATCTGTGTAAAGCCGTTACTATACAGATATCTGTGTAAAGCCGTTACTATACAGATATCTGTGTCAAGCCTTTACTATACAGATATCTGTGTAAAGCCTTTACTATACAGACATCTGTGTCAAGCCTTTACTATACAGATATCTGTGTAAAGCCGTTACTATACAGATATCTGTGTCAAGCCTTTACTATACAAATATCTGTGTAAAGCCTTTACTATACAGATATCTGTGTCAAGCCTTTACTATACAAATATCTGTGTCAAGCCTTTACTATACAGATATCTGTGTCAAGCCGTTACTATACAGATATCTGTGTCAAGCCTTTACTATACAAATATCTGTGTAAAGCCTTTACTATACAGATATCTGTGTCAAGCCTTTACTATACAAATATCTGTGTCAAGCCTTTACTATACAGATATCTGTGTCAAGCCGTTACTATACAGACATCTGTGTCAAGCCTTTACTATACAGACATCTGTGTAAAGCCTTTACTATACAGACATCTGTGTCAAGCCTTTACTATACAGACATCTGTGTCAAGCCGTTACTATACAGATATCTGTGTCAAGCCGTTACTATACAGATATCTGTGTCAAGCCGTTACTATACAGATATCTGTGTCAAGCCGTTACTATACAGATATCTGTGTCAAGCCGTTACTATACAGATATCTGTGTCAAGCCGTTACTATACAGATATCTGTGTCAAGCCGTTACTATACAGATATCTGTGTCAAGCCTTTACTATACAGACATCTGTGTCAAGCCTTTACTATACAGACATCTGTGTCAAGCCTTTACTATACAGACATCTGTGTCAAGCCTTTACTATACAGATATCTGTGCCAAGCCGTTACTATACAGATATCTGTGCCAAGCCTTTACTATACAGATATCTGTGTCAAGCCTTTACTATACAGATATCTGTGTCAAGCCTTTACTATACAGATATCTGTGTCAAGCCTTTACTATACAGATACAGTGCCTTGCGAAAGTATTCGGCCCCCTTGAACTTTGCGACCTTTTGCCACGTTTCAGGCTTCAAACATAAAGATATAAAACTGTATTTTTTTGTGAAGAATCAACAACAAGTGGGACACAATCATGAAGTGGAACGACATTTATTGGATATTTCAAACTTTTTTAACAAATCAAAAACTGAAAAATTGGGCGTGCAAAATTATTCAGCCCCCTTAAGTTAATACTTTGTAGCGCCACCTTTTGCTGCGATTACAGCTGTAAGTCGCTTGGGGTATGTCTCTATCAGTTTTGCACATCGAGAGACTGAAATTTTTTCCCATTCCTCCTTGCAAAACAGCTCGAGCTCAGTGAGGTTGGATGGAGAGCATTTGTGAACAGCAGTTTTCAGTTCTTTCCACAGATTCTCGATTGGATTCAGGTCTGGACTTTGACTTGGCCATTCTAACACCTGGATATGTTTATTTTTGAACCATTCCATTGTAGATGTTGCTTTATGTTTTGGTTCATTGTCTTGTTGGAAGACAAATCTCCGTCCCAGTCTCAGGTCTTTTGCAGACTCCATCAGGTTTTCTTCCAGAATGGTCCTGTATTTGGCTCCATCCATCTTCCCATCAATTTTAACCATCTTCCCTGTCCCTGCTGAAGAAAAGCAGGCCCAAACCATGATGCTGCCACCACCATGTTTTTTATGGATATCTTTAAGAAATGGCTTTCTTCTTGCCACTCTTCCATAAAGGCCAGATTTGTGCAATATACGACTGATTGTTGTCCTATGGACAGAGTCTCCCACCTCAGCTGTAGATCTCTGCAGTTCATCCAGAGTGATCATGGGCCTCTTGGCTGCATCTCTGATCAGTCTTCTCCTTGTATGAGCTGAAAGTTTAGAGGGACGGCCAGGTCTTGGTAGATTTGCAGTGGTCTGATACTCCTTCCATTTCAATATTATCGCTTGCACAGTGCTCCTTGGGATGTTTCAAGCTTGGGAAATCTTTTTGTATCCAAATCCGGCTTTAAACTTCTTCACAACAGTATCTCGGACCTGCCTGGTGTGTTCCTTGTTCTTCATGATGCTCTCTGCGCTTTTAACGGACCTCTGAGACTATCACAGTGCAGGTGCATTTATACGGAGACTTGATTACACACAGGTGGATTGTATTTATCATCATTAGTCATTTAGGTCAACATTGGATCATTCAGAGATCCTCACTGAACTTCTGGAGAGAGTTTGCTGCACTGAAAGTAAAGGGGTTGAATAATTTTGCACGCCCAATTTTTCAGTTTTTGATTTGTTAAAAAAGTTTGAAATATCCAATAAATGTCGTTCCACTTCATGATTGTGTCCCACTTGTTGATTCTTCACAAAAAAATATCTTTATGTTTGAAGCCTGAAATGTGGCAAAAGTTTGCAAAGTTCAAGGGGGCCGAATACTTTCGCAAGGCACTGTATCTATGTAAAGCCTTTACTATACAGGTATCTGTGTAAAGCCGTTACTATACAGATATCTGTGTAAAGCTGTTACTATACAGATATCTGTGTAAAGCCTTTACTATACAGATATCTGTGTAAAGCCGTTACTATACAGATATCTGTGTAAAGCCTTTACTATACAGATATCTGTGTAAAGCCTTTTCAGAGGGTGTATTTAGCTAAATCATTCCACTTAAATCAGGTATTTTCATCATTTTTATTTAAGTCCTGTCTCTTTGTGAGAGCAGTATGGGAAAGCCCTAGTCTGCTGTCACCTGTCTACTTCCTTTTTAAACAGTGGAGGCTGATCAAGGAGAGGAAATCAACATTAGACTATTGAAATGTAAACCAGACTGTTCCCCTGTTTCACTGGCTCCCTCTACAGGGCTATGATAAGAGCATCTCTGTCTCCCTCTACAGGGCTATGATAAGAGCATCTCTGTCTCCCTCTACAGGGCTATGATAAGAGCATATCTGTCTCCCTCTACAGGGCTATGATAAGAGCATCTCTGGCTCCCTCTATAGGTCTATGACAAGAGCATCTCTGTCTCCCTCTACAGGGCTATGATAAGAGCATCTCTGTCTCCCTCTACAGGGCTATGATAAGAGCATCTCTGTCTCCCTCTACAGGGCTATGATAAGAGCATCTCTGTCTCCCTCTACAGGGCTATGATAAGAGCATCTCTGTCTCCCTCTACAGGGCTATGATAAGAGCATCTCTGTCTCCCTCTACAGGGCTATGATAAGAGCATCTCTGGCTCCCTCTACAGGGCTATGATAAGAGCATCTCTGTCTCCCTCTACAGGGCTATGATAAGAGCATCTCTGGCTCCCTCTACAGGGCTATGATAAGAGCATCTCTGGCTCCCTCTACAGGGCTATGATAAGAGCATCTCTGTCTCCCTCTACAGGGCTATGATAAGAGCATCTCTGTCTCCCTCTACAGGGCTATGATAAGAGCATCTCCAAGGCAGAAGCTGTGATCAGGTTTGCCTTCCAGGCCTCCATCACGGTGTTGTGTATCGCCTGCCCCTGCTCTCTGGGCCTGGCAACCCCGACAGCTGTGATGGTGGGCACGGGGGTTGGCGCTCAGAACGGTATCCTCATCAAGGGAGGGGAACCACTAGAGATGGCACACAAGGTGAGGGGAGAAGACACTACCAATCAGACCGTAGTCGATCACTAATAATATCATATTGATAGTAAAAAAAATCATTAGGTTTGATATGTTATGCCTCATGTTTGTAGTCAGAATCTGATTGTTTGCGACTGTTGCAGTTCCTGGGTGTATGTTATTAAATTGTCTGAGGATCGCGATACTGTCGCTTCCCTTATTCCTCACTGATTACAAAAAAAACTGTATATTTTCCAGATCCAGACAGTGGTGTTTGATAAGACGGGTACCATCACCTACGGAGCTCCTAAAGTCATCCAGGTGAAGATAGTAGTGGAAGGGAACCGGATGCCTCGGTCCCGTCTGCTGGCCATCGTAGGGACTGCAGAGAACAACAGTGAACACCCGCTGGGAGCTGCCATCACCAAGTACTGTAAACAGGTGGGTCTGTTACCAAGTACTGTAAACGGGTGAGTCTGGTACCAAGTACTGTAAACGGGTGAGTCTGGTACCAAGTACTGTAAACGGGTGAGTCTGGTACCAAGTACTGTAAACGGGTGAGTCTGGTACCAAGTACTGTAAACGGGTGAGTCTGGCACCAAGTACTGTAAACGGGTGAGTCTGGCACCAAGTACTGTAAACGGGTGAGTCTGGCACCAAGTACTGTAAACGGGTGAGTCTGGCACCAAGTACTGTAAACGGGTGAGTCTGGCACCAAGTACTGTAAACGGGTGAGTCTGGCACCAAGTACTGTAAACGGGTGAGTCTGGCACCAAGTACTGTAAACGGGTGAGTCTGGCACCAAGTACTGTAAACGGGTGAGTCTGGCACCAAGTACTGTAAATGGGTGTCAAGTAATTATTTAATCAGTGTTCATAAACTCCAATTATATTTATCTGTCTGATACCGAGAGTTTGTAAAGTTCTGCTCTTATTAAATACAAACAGACAGAATTCCCAGCTCACAATTGATCAGGTCCCAATTTATTTGCGAGAACTCCAAAGTTTTCACAATTACAGTCCTTATTATATCATTTTTAAACTATGCGCATACATACACACAAACATGGATTTTCAGAAGAGTCTAACCACAGTTTATAACCCCTCAACTGACTGCTCCAGTCTCCCCAGACACCATAACTCTGGAGGAGCTCTCCCCATCCTCTCATCTCCACATACATTCCTTTCTTCCTAGCTCCATGCCATATAACCCCTTCCTAATGAACAAACATTATTTAATACTACAAGAAAGACAGGGTAGAATTCTTGCCAGTTAAAGTGTAGTATACCTCGTTTAGTCATTATTGATAAAAATCCCATAACAACGGGTGAGTCTGTTACCAAGTACTGTAAACGGGTGAGTCTGTTACCAAGTACTGTAAACGGGTGAGTCCTACAGCTGACAGGCTGGAGACTGGTTGTGAGTCCTACAGCTGACAGGCTGGAGACTGGTTGTGAGTCCTACAGCTGACTGGCTGGAGACTGGTTGTGAGTCCTACAGCTGACAGGCTGGAGACTGGTTGTGAGTCCTACAGCTGACTGGCTGGAGACTGGTTGTGAGTCCTACAGCTGACAGGCTGGAGACTGGTTGTGAGTCCTACAGCTGACAGGCTGGAGACTGGTTGTGAGTCCTACAGCTGACTGGCTGGAGACTGGTTGTGAGTCCTACAGCTGACTGGCTGGAGACTGGTTGTGAGTCCTACAGCTGACGGGCTGGAGACTGGTTGTGAGTCCTACAGCTGACGGGCTGGAGACTGGTTGTGAGTCCTACAGCTGACTGGCTGGAGACTGGTTGTGAGTCCTACAGCTGACTGGCTGGAGACTGGTTGTGAGTCCTACAGCTGACTGGCTGGAGACTGGTTGTGAGTCCTACAGCTGACTGGCTGGAGACTGGTTGTGAGTCCTACAGCTGACTGGCTGGAGACCGGTTGTGAGTCCTACAGCTGACAGGCTGGAGACCGGTTGTGAGTCCTACAGCTGACAGGCTGGAGACTGGTTGTGAGTCCTACAGCTGACAGGCTGGAGACCGGTTGTGAGTCCTACAGCTGACAGGCTGGAGACCGGTTGTGAGTCCTACAGCTGACTGGCTGGAGACTGGTTGTGAGTCCTACAGCTGACAGGCTGGAGACTGGTTGTGAGTCCTACAGCTGACAGGCTGGAGACTGGTTGTGAGTCCTACAGCTGACAGGCTGGAGACTGGTTGTGAGTCCTACAGCTGGAAACTGGTTGTGAGTCCTACAGCTGGAGACTGGTTGTGAGTCCTACAGCTGGAGACTGGTTGTGAGTCCTACAGCTGGAGACTGGTTGTGAGTCCTACAGCTGGAGACTGGTTGTGAGTCCTACAGCTGACAGGCTGGAGACTGGTTGTGAGTCCTACAGCTGGAGACTGGTTGTGAGTCCTACAGCTGGAGACTGGTTGTGAGTCCTACAGCTGACAGGCTGGAGACTGGTTGTGAGTCCTCGTGAAAAATCATTCCAAGCGTCTGGATGACTTAAAATATTTGGTCTCCGTCTGTCATTGTGGATCCAGATGAAGTGTACTAATCTGTCTCTCTGTGTTAGGAGCTGGGGACAGAGTCCCTTGGTGCGTGTACTGACTTCCAGGCTGTGCCAGGCTGTGGAATACGATGCCAGGTCAGTAACACAGAGACCGTCAGGAGAGGACCGTGACGGCTGTGTAATAACAAAACCTGTGTGTGTGTGTGTGTGTGTGTGTGTTAGGTCAGTAACACAGAGACCCTGCTGAGACAACATCAAGAGGACAGTGACAGTGAAGACAACAACCAGGGAAACAGTGTTCTGGTCCAGATCAGTGACTCCAGAACCCGGCCAGGATCACACCCCCTCATCATGGATCCGCAGCCTCTCAGTGCGTACTGGGATGTGTAGTGCAAAATAGGACCGCTGTTTTCAATTGTTTTAAAGCCGATGGAAAATATAATCTTAAATTAGCCATTATTGTCAATTATTATTCACCATTAAGCCTGACTATTCCCCTGTTTCCACTGCATCGATTTAAATGCATGCTATACATTGTCTCCAATCTAGGATATATTCTTTTCTCACCCCTATTCCCCTCTGTGTTCCTCTATAGCCCTGGTGTTGATAGAGAGCCAGTAACCTCTCTGTGTGTTCCTCTATAGACCTGGTGCAGACAGCATCCTACGTGGTGTTGATAGGGAACAGGGAGTGGATGAGGAGGAACGGACTGCAGATCAGACCTGATGTTGACGAGACCATGAATGAACATGAACGCAGAGGACGCACTGCTGTACTGGTGGCTGTCGACAGTGAGTTACTGAGGAGGAGTTTCCAACCTTTAATCCATCGTGTTGCTGAGTATATAACCACTCTCTGTCTCTCTCTCTCCCTTTCCCTGTCTCTCTCTCCGTATCTCTCTCTCTCTCTCTCTCTCTGTATCTCTCTCTCTCTCTGTATCTCTCTCTCTCTCTCTCTGTATCTCTCTCTCTTTCTCTGTATCTCCCTCTCTCCGTATCTCTCTCTCTCTCTCCGTATCTCTCTCTCTCTCCGTATCTCTCTCTCTCTCTCCGTATCTCTCCGTATCTCTCTCCGTATCTCTATCTCTCTCTCCGTCTGTCTCTCTCCATCTCTCTCCGTGTCTCTCTCTCTCTCTCTATCTCTCCGTCTCTCTCTCTGTCTCTTTCTCTCTCCCCCCGTCTCTTTCTCTCTCCCCCCGTCTCTCTCTCTCTCCGTATCTCTCTCTCTCCGTCTCTCTCCGTCTCTCTCTCCCCCCGTCTCTTTCTCTCTCCCCCCGTCTCTCTCTCTCTCCGTATCTCTCTCTCTCTCTCCCCGTCTCTCTCTCCGTCTCTCTCTCTCTCCCCCCGTCTCTCTCTGTAGGTCTTCTATGTGCCATGATAGCCATAGCAGACACAGTGAAGCCTGAGGCAGAGTTGGCGGTTCACACGCTGCAGGCCATGGGGCTGGAGGTGATTCTGATGACTGGAGACAACAGCAAGACGGCACGGGCCATCGCTGCTCAGGTAGGGGACTGGACAGGACTGGGTGGTGGGGTTCAGAGGTCACGGGATCCATTTCATCTTCCCCTCATAGGTTATTGAAACCATCAACGAGCTGTGTTCAGGAGACGACATAGAGTACTACATGCAAATCTAATGTTTATGAATGTACTGAACCAGAACGAACATGTCCCTCTTGAAAACAGCATCTGATAAACAGCCCAAATGCTTTTATTGTGTTTTGTGAACTGTCATTTAGCTGTCTCTGTCTCCTCCAGGTGGGTACAGGAAGGTGTAAATGTAGTTTTATTGTAGGTTGTGAACTGTCATTTAGCTGTCTCTCTGTCTCCTCCAGGTGGGCATCAGGAAGGTGTAAATGTAGTTTTATTGTAGGTTGTGAACTGTCATTTAGCTGTCTCTCTGTCCCCTCCAGGTGGGCATCAGGAAGGTGTAAATGTAGTTTTATTGTAGGTTGTGAACTGTCATTTAGCTGTCTCTCTGTCTCCTCCAGGTGGGCATCAGGAAGGTGTAAATGTAGTTTTATTGTAGGTTGTGAACTGTCATTTAGCTGTCTCTCTGTCCCCTCCAGGTGGGCATCAGGAAGGTGTTTGCGGAGGTGCTGCCGTCCCACAAGGTGGCCAAGGTAGAGCAGCTGCAGCAGGCAGGGAAGAGGGTGGCCATGGTGGGTGACGGGGTCAACGACTCGCCCGCTCTGGCCATGGCAGACGTTGGCATCGCCATAGGAACTGGCACCGACGTGGCCATAGAGGCAGCTGACGTGGTGCTGATCAGGGTGAGGAGCAGAGAGCTGAGTGGATGGCTGTTAATCTGTCTGGCCGTCTCTACGTGTTAATCTGTCTGGCCGTCTCTACGTGTTAATCTGTCTGGCCGTCTCTACGTGTTAATCTGTCTGGCCGTCTCTACGTGTTAATCTGTCTGGCCGTCTCTACGTGTTAATCTGTCTGGCCGTCTCTACGTGTTAATCTGTCTGGCCGTCTCTACGTGTTAATCTGTCTGGCCGTCTCTACGTGTTAATCTGTCTGGCCGTCTCTACGTGTTAATCTGTCTGGCCGTCTCTACGTGTTAATCTGTCTGGCCGTCTCTACGTGTTAATCTGTCTGGCCGTCTCTACGTGTTAATCTGTCTGGCCGTCTCTACGTGTTAATCTGTCTGGCCGTCTCTACGTGTTAATCTGTCTGGCCGTCTCTACGTGTTAATCTGTCTGGCCGTCTCTACGTGTTAATCTGTCTGGCCGTCTCTACGTGTTAATCTGTCTGGCCGTTTGATCGTCTCTACGTGTTAATCTGTCTGGCCGTCTCTACATGTTAATCTGTCTGGCCGTTTGATCGTCTCTACATGTTAATCTGTCTGGCCGTCTCTACATGTTAATCTGTCTGGCCGTTTGATCGTCTCTACATGTTAATCTGTCTGGCCGTCTCTACATGTTAATCTGTCTGGCCGTCTCTACATGTTAATCTGTCTGGCCGTCTCTACATGTTAATCTGTCTGGCCGTCTCTACATGTTAATCTGTCTGTCCGTCTCTACGTGTTAATCTGTCTGGCCGTCTGATCGTCTCTACATGTTAATCTGTCTGGCCGTCTCTACATGTTAATCTGTCTGGCCGTCTCTGCATGTTAATCTGTCTGGCCGTCTCTACATGTTAATTACGGCTGAGATCCCGTTAACGGGATCGATATGACAACAGCCAGTGAAAGTGCAGGGCGCCAAATTCAAACAACAGAAATCTTATAATTAAAATTCCTCAAACACACATGTATCTCATACCGTTTTAAAGGTAATCTTGTTGTTAATCCCACCACAGTGTCTGATTTTTAAAAATCCTTTACGACGAAAGCACACCAAACGATTATGTTAGGTCAGTACCTAGTCACAGAAAAACACAAAAAAATAAAATGAATCACTAACCTTTGATGATCTTCATGAGATGACACTCATAGGACTTTGTTGCACAATACATGCATGTTTTGTTCGATAAAGTTCATATTTATATCCCAAAATCTCAGTTTACATTGGCGTGTTACATTCTGCTTCCAAAACATCCGGTGATTTTTGCAGAGAGCCACATCAATTTTCAGAAATATTCATCATAAACATTGATAAAAGATACAAGTGTTATGCATGGAACTTTAACTACATTTCTCCTTAATGCAACTGCTGTGTCAGATTTCTTTTAAAGCGCACCATGCTATAATCTGAGTACAGCGTTCAGACACAAAAACAAGCCATACAGATATCCGCCATGTTGTGGAGTCAACAGAAGTCAGAAATAGCATTATAAATATTCCCTTACCTTTGATCTTCATTAGAATGCACTCCCAGGAATACTAGTTCTACAATAAATGTTTGCTTTGTTAGATAAAGTCCATCATTTATGTCCAAAAACCTCCTTTTTATTTGCGCCTTTAGTTCACAAATCCAAATTCACGACGCGCAGGCCAGACGAAAAGTCAAATTCCATTACAGTTCGTAGAAACATGTCAAACGATGTGTAGAATCAATCTTTAGGATGTTTTTAACATAAATCTTCAATAATGTTTAAACCGGAGAATTCCTTTGTCTTTAGAAAGGAAAAGGAACGCAGCTAATGCTCTCACGGGTTCGCGCGAGACTGAGCTCATGGCATTCTGGCAGACCTCTTACTCAATCAGCTCTCATTCTCTCCTCCTTCACAGTAGAAGCCTGAAACAAGATTCTAAAGACTGTTGACATCTAGTGGAAGCCTTAGTGTAAATTTGGTCTGATTGCATTTCCTATCTTGGATAGGCAAAGACTTGAAAACCTACAAACCTCAGATTTCCCACTTCCTGGTTGGATTTTTTTCTCAGGTCTTTGCCTGTCATATGAGTTATACTCACAGACATCATTCAAATAGTTTTAGAAACTTCAGAGTGTTTCTATCCAAATCTACTAATAATATGCATATCTTAGCTTCATATCTTAGTTTACTCTGGGCACTTTATTCATCCAAGCTACTCAATACTGCCCCCAAACCATAAGAAGTTAATCTGTCTGGCTGTCTGATCGTCTCTACATGTTAATCTGCCTGTTCGTCTCTACATGTTTTTATTTATTTTTATTTATTTTTTTTCACCTTTATTTAACCAGGTAGGCTAGTTGAGAACAAGTTCTCATTTGCAACTGCGACCTGGCCAAGATAAAGTATAGCATGTTAATCTGTTGGCCTCAAATTCATTTTTGAAGAATTGCGCAATTTTATTGTCATGGTAAAGCTCAAGTCTGTCTTGAATACTAAGTTTTCCTCTCTCCTCCATGTCCTTCTCTCTCCATGTTCTCTCTCCACTGTCTACAGAATGACCTGCTGGATGTAGTGGGGAGTATTGACCTGTCCAAGAAGACCGTCAAGAGAATCAGGATCAACTTTGTGTTTGCTCTGGTCTATAACCTGGTGGGGATCCCTATCGCTGCTGGGGTGTTCATGCCTGTTGGTTTGGTTCTCCAGCCGTGGATGGGTTCTGCTGCCATGGCCCTCTCCTCTGTCTCTGTGGTGTTGTCCTCTTTACTACTCAAATGGTGAGTTAGCAGACCAGGTGCCAGTTTCCCATCAAGCTGTGGTTGGTGTGTGTGTGTGTGTGTGTGTGTGTGTGTGTGTGTGTGTTAGTTAGCTCTTCTCGGCACCTTAGTTACTCGAAATCCAGCACTGAACTACAACTTGCAGTGCCTTATTGTTTCTGTATCTAACTCTCTCTCTCTGTTTGTAGCTACACTAACTCTTCTCTCTCCCTCTGTGTGTAGCTACACTAATTCTTCTCTCTGTTTGTTGCTACACTAACTCTCCTCTCTCTCTCTGTTTGTTGCTACACTAACTCTCTTCTCTCTCTCTGTTTGTTGCTACACTAACTCTCTTCTCTCTCTCTGTTTGTTGCTACACTAACTCTCTTCTCTCTCTCTGTTTCTAGCTACGCTAACTCTTCTCTCTCTCTTCCTCTGTGTTTGTAGCTACACTAAGCCCAGCGCTGAGCTGCTGGAGTCTCGTCTGGGCAGTCAGAAGAGAGACACTGCAAGCCTATCAGACGTCAGTGTACACATTGGCATGGGCGAGCTGCGCCGTTCCTCCCCCAAGCTGAGCCTATTGGACCGCGTCGTTAACTTCAGCCGCGCCTCCATCAACTCTCTCCAATCAAAGCACTCCCTGAACAGCATGGCCCTCAGCGAACCCGACAAACACTCATTGCTGGTGGGCGAGGCCCTCTGCGAGGAGGAGTTTGTCTGAGGCTAGGTTATGCTAAGCTACGCTAGTCTATGCTAATTTAAGCTTGGTTTAGCCATTTTATGCTTGACTAGGCTACGCTAAGCTAACTTAAGGTAATTGCCCCATCCATCTACACAGGGTGACATCTTTTGACTTGAAAAAGCCTTTGTTGCCCCACACCGTCTGACTGACAGCGCGCACTCCAATGGATGCCTGGGGGGGGGCTTCATGTTCACTCTACCGCTACCCTGGGTCTTTTGTCAATGGCCACTTGTACCCTCGGGGGATAGGGTCTTACACTGGGGTTTTGTAGGAGCTCTGACTCTTTGTCCAGGGTGTTAAGAGCTTCAGCTGAAAGATGATGCAGGTGTCATTAGGAAGACTGCACTGCAATCTTTTTCTATGGGCTTATAATATGAAGGTTTGCAGAGACAATCTTTTGACATTTATCCAAAGACACCCTAAAATGGTGCCCCATGTTAAAGTGTACTTAATGTGACAAAAAAAACAAAAGTCCTTCTGAGGCAGCAGAAGTGTAATAAATATACTGTTGTATATTATGATTGTATAATTAAGCAATGAGGCCCGGGGAGGTGTGGTATAAGGCCAATATACCACGGCTAAGATATGTTCTTAGATACAACACAATGTGGAGTGCCTGGACACAGCCCTTAGCCTTGGTATATTGGCCATATTTCACAACCCCCCCCGAGGAGCCTTATTGCTATGATAAACTGGTTACCAATGTAATTAGAGCAGTAAAAATAAATGTTTTGTCATACCTGTGGTATATGGTCTGATATAGCATGGCTTTCAGCCAATCAGAATTCAGGGCTCAAACCACCCATTTTGTAACGAGAGTATTTATATTAGTCTTATTTAAAAACAAAAACAATTACCACAGTACTTATTTGTACGTTGTCGTATATTTTCCTTGGAAAACGAAGGAATGTTGTTGAGGATGTTTGTTTGTTATCCGTATGTTTCCAACATCAAACGTTGTTTTCTCGAATTAAGAAATATATATATTGTATCATTTAAGAATGTGCTGTATAAACTCTAAGGATCTCTTACTGCAGAATACTTGTGTAACCATTTGTACCAGTAAACGTTACTGAAGTGCCAATTGTATACTCAAAGTCCAACACATTCCAAAGATAACGCTGTGCTCAGCAGGAGTCTGCAGCTGATTGGCTAGTCTGCTTTACCACAGTCTATTTATTGACCGAGTTTCTCACAGAATGAACAAGAATTGCATGTTAATTATGTAATTCATTGGATTAGTAACACAGACCTGTGTGGAACAGCCAATAGTCAGTTATTGAATGTCAATTCTTCACTGTGAATGAAACGACCGATGTTACATGGTAGAAGTAATATGTGAGATGGGACATTTCGAAAACCAGGAAGACTTGGGGCAGTAACATCTGGGTTTCTGGGGGGGCGGGGGGCACCAGGAAGGTGTGGGTCAGTAACATCTGGGTTTCTGGGGGGGGGCACCAGGAAGACATGGGTCAGTAACATCTGGGTTTTTGGTAGATGCACCACAAGGATGACTGAAATGGAGTTCTAAGTTGATTTCCAAATATCATTCTAACTATATAGAGTTAGACTATATTACTAGAGACACTGAAACACCCAATGTAAAGCTAGCAGGACTAGCAGGATAGGAGATTGTAAGTCCTCTTCATATTGTGGGCATGACTGATCATGCCAGAAGGCCTGCTTGTTAGTTGAACTGGCCAGTAGTGGCTTGTCATCTGTGTGTCATTCCTCTATATTGCTGTGCTTTTCAACGTGAATGATATAATCATGCAACACAATGTAGACACCTACTGATTCCTCCACATTAGATGCCAGTTTCATTGTGCTCTGATATGCAGACCATAGTGCCGGCCAGTACATGTATCTAGCCATCCGGGGGAGGAAGCTATCTAGGGGGGTTGTGTGTGGAAGCTATCCGGGGGGGGGTTGTGTGTGGAAGGGAGGGGTTGTGTGTGGAAGGGAGGGGTTGTGTGTGGAAGCTAT
The DNA here is from genome assembly GCF_036934945.1 of Oncorhynchus masou masou. Lineage (NCBI taxonomy): Eukaryota > Metazoa > Chordata > Actinopteri > Salmoniformes > Salmonidae > Oncorhynchus > Oncorhynchus masou. The sequence continues at coordinate 85,100,582 of NC_088243.1, forward strand.
CCAGGGGGTTGGGGGGTTGTGTGTGGAAGGGAGGGGTTGTGTGTGGAAGCCATCCAGGGGGGTTGTGTGTGGAAGCCATCCAGGGGGGTTGTGTGTGGAAGCTATCCGGGGGGTTGTGTGTGGAAGCTATCGGGGGGTTGTGTGTGGAAGCTATCTGGGGGGGGGGTTGTGTGTGGAAGCCATCCAGGGGGGTTGTGTGTGGAAGCCATCCAGGGGAGGGTTGTGTGTGGAAGCCATCCAAGGGGGGGTTGTGTGTGGAAGCCATCCAGGGGGGGGTTGTGTGTGGAAGCCATCCGGGGGGGGTTGTGTGTGGAAGCTATCCGGGGGGGGGTTGAGTGGAGGGCATTAGTGTTTCCATATAGGTTGTCTGTATAATTATCTTGGAATAAACTGCTTTGACGTTGTTCTTCTGTTTTAATTTTCATTTAAACACACAGCATCATTCTGGCCCATCAAGTCCACCTGATTCGCCTTTTAAATGGTTAAAACATCCCTATTGCAGTGAAGTGCACTCGGTGGAAAAGGAATCTGCTGTGTCTAACCTTGACCAGTAGATGGCAGTAAGCAACCAGTGGTTTTGAATGCGAGATGACAAAATGTTATATTTACATACTTTATCATATTTTGTTATATGGAGACTGAATAAACCATGTGACCTGTCCAGGGGAAAGGCTAGTAAGGCTTCAGTCTTGCGCTCCAGGACGTTGACAGCATCCGATGTCACAGGAAGGCCAAGATCATCAAAGACCTCTGCCACCACAGCCTTTTTATATTACCTTTATTTAACCAGGCAAGTCAGTTAGGAACACATTCTTATATTCAATGACTGCCTAGGAACAGTGGGTTAACTGCCTGTTCAGGGGCAGAACAACAGATTTGTACCTTGTCAGCTCAGGGGTTTGAACTTGCAACCTTCCGGTTACTAGTCCAACGCTCTAACCGCTAGGCACTTTAGTCACTGTTACTAGCCAGCTACCACCCGGTACTCTACCCTGAACTTTAGAGACTGTTACTAGCAGGCTACCACCCCGTACCCTGCCCTGAACCTTAGAGACTGTTACTAGCCGGCTACCACCCGGTACCCTGCCCTGAACTTTAGTCACTGTTACTAGCCAGCTACCACCCGGTACCCTGCCCTGAACCTTAGAGACTGTTACTAGCAGGCTACCACCCAGTACTCTACCTTGTACTTTAGAGACTGTTACTAGCAGGCTACCACCCGGTACTCAACCCTGCACCTTAGAGACTGCTGCCCTATAGACATAGACACTGAACAAGGGTCACTTTAATAATGTTTACATCTGGTTTTACCAACTTCATATGTACACTGAGCATACAAAACATTGATTGACCAGGTGAATCCAAGTGAAAGCTATGATCCTTTACTGATGTCAGTTGTTAAATCCACTTCAAATCAGTGTAGAAGAAGGGGAGGAGACCTGGTTAAAGAATTTGTAAGCCTTGAGACAACTGAGACATGGATTGAGTATGTCTGCCATTCAGTGGGTGAAGACAAAATATTTAAGTGCCTTTAAACGGGGTATGGTAGTAAGTGCCAGGTGCACCGGTTTGTGCCAAGAACTGCAACGCTGCTGGGTTTTTCACAACAGGTTCCCGTGTGTATCAAGAATGGTCCACCACCCAAAGGACATTAAGCCGACTTCACACAACTGTGGGAAGCATTAGAGTCAACATGGGCCAGCACCCCTGCTTTAGACACCTTGTAGTGTCCATGCCATGAACTTTATTGCCCCTGAGATAAAATCTTAATCTGTGTATGCGACCGATCTTTGATTTCATTTAGTAGTAAAAACAAAAACATTACAACCCTTTTGAGACTTCATTATTTTGTTATTTCATCCAGTTAGTCTAGACATGACAACATCCCAAATAAAAATACATTAAAATATCATTATTCCAGAATACCCTTTTCCTAAAAATACCCATTTAATTTAGATGACTGTAAACTGTCATGACGTAGTCCTCGAGTGTATTTGTATCACTTTGGCTAGATTGACATTGCAGCAGATTGACTTGGCAGATAGACTGAAGGCCTGTAAAACATTGATTGATATTTACGTAAGACTTTTAATTTGTAGTAATTAAGGTTTGTTCGGGCAGGTTTGTGTGGCATTTCTTGGGGTTTGGTACATCAAGTTAAAGAGACACGAATACATTGTCTGCTGGTTGACAAATATTGTTATTAGAATCCATTGTGCTTATCTCTCACTAATTGTTCCTTTTCAATGCTACATTAAACATATTTGATTAATGAATGTGCTTCATCACATAAATAATTTATAGGACTTTAAGTTTGAAATACCGAGAATTAGAAATATGTAGTATCTCAGATCAACCATCAATTACAATATTCCAAATATAGCATTCACAGTTTTACATATGAAAAACATCAAACAGTGAATAGATGCTGAGACTGATTCAACCCTAGGCACGTTATAGAGCAGACCACTTTGACGTCATTTACAGCGTATACCGTCAGCGTTTACCGTTTGAACGTCAGAGAAATTGCCTTTTAAAGGTGCAGTGTCTGTCCAGTGCACTGCTCTACAACCAGCCTTGGGTTGAATCGCTGCCTCGGTTTGAATTAGATCTGCCGATGCTACATTTAACTACTGAAATACACTGAAACGTTATCCATCGCTCAAAGCCTCTTCCTAAAATCTGGAAGAACAACTTCTATAGCAGGATTCTCTGTGAAAATACTTATATAGAAACCATAAGTCAATACTGGTAGATATATTTTTCATACTTAAAACATTTAAAAACACCTTACAAAAATCACATGATGCGATGAAAATGGAGGACACTTATCAACCAAACGGAATGTTCACAATAATTATTTTAAACACTTTTTTAAGTATTACTTCCTTTTACTTCTTAGACATAAACTCTGGAATAAACTGGATAAAAAATAGCAATCTGTCTATTGTGTTTTTTTTAAGGTACTCGTAACGCTATTATCCAGAGTTCCTTTTTGTCCGACAGTACCGGACCCGTAGCCTACCTGTAGTTTTTGCTGATGTTATTGTAGTCCCGAGTTTAACACCATAACAGTGCATTTGAGTGAATCTTTCAGCAGGTCAATCATTCACTATTCCTCGAATTATTTTGTCATATAGATTAGGGATTGACAAAACGTGCACAAGACATGCTGCGCTTTTGTCTAGCCTGAGAGATGGTCTAGCGAGCCTGAGACAGCAGCAGAGGAGCACAATAAAAACAAACTGACCATCATCTCTTTGGCACATGGTTCAGCAAGGTGGGTTGTCTCATGACTGAGTTAATTCGGGAGTGCAAGGTTTTTCTCTTTATCAAGAAACAACACAACACTTCACAACGCTGTGCCACACCTTGAAATGGATCGCTACTTTCATTTCAAGGCAAGACGGCATGGCGGATTCTGCTTTAGGGGGAGACCCCTCCCACCCCCCAGATACTGTATCAAACTAGAAGTTGTTTTTAACATAAGATTTATCATTGTTTTGAAACAGATGCAGCGGATGCCACCCTGAAAGCAGTGTAGGCTGCTGAGGGGAGAACGGCTCATAATAACGGCCTGTACGGAGCAAATTAAATGGCATCAAACACCTGGAAACCATGTGTTTGACGCATTTGATACCATTCCACTGATTCTCTCCCCCCCCCCCCCAATTAAAGTGCCACCAACCTCCTGTGCCTGAAGTGACGATACACACAGACTAGTTGGCTGTCTGAAAAACACCTGCCGTATTATCACACTAATGAGGAGTGGTTTGTTCATGCATGGTTTGGGAAGCAGAATAGATAGTCTGGAATAAACATAAATTATATGAAGATATTGCATCAAAAGCACCAGTAATATACATAAATGGTTATTGTAGACCATTAAAAGATCTCACACTGTTCGGGGGAGTAAACCCTGGTCATGGAACCAATGTAGACACCATCCAAAATGGCAACCTATTCCCTACATAGTGCACTACTTTTGACCAGAGCCCTATGAGAATAGGATGCCATTTGGGACGCAGCCCTGGCAAAGTTCACTCATTTGGCAAATATGAATTCATTAACATGCACTGTGTGTCATATTGTTATTCTCTGACATGACACTAATATATTACCGTCAAGAGGTTGTGTATTGTTGAGAGGTCTCACAAACCGCTGTTGAGATTTGGCAAATAAATTAACTTCATTTTGGAGTAGGCATCATAGTTCGATTAAGACTGACTAATACTGATTACTGCTATTGTTACAAATACAGGAATACAGACCCTGTTGTTTTTTCCTGGATCTCCACTGGACACAAACAACTGTTTTGAATATGAAAATGTTTTGGCAGAAAAAATACAAATCGACAGAAAAGTCCAAACTGAATGGGAATAGAAAAACAACCACCTCCTCTCACTGAACACAGACCCAACTATAAACCACCATCATCACAGTGCCAGAATAACAACGAGACCAATTTCTTCTGCAATTGAAAATAAATCACACATAGCAGCAAACACAAAGAGAGAGGGTGACGGAGAGAGGGTGACGGAGAGAGGATAACGGAGAGAGGGTAACGGAGAGAGGGTGGCGGAGAGAGGATAACGGAGAGAGGGTAACGGAGAGAGGGTGGCGGAGAGAGGGTGACGGAGAGAGGGTGGCGGAGAGAGGGTGGCGGAGAGAGGGTGGCGGAGAGAGGGTAACGGAGAGAGGGTAACGGAGAGAGGGTGGCGGAGGGTAACGGAGAGAGGGTAACGGAGAGAGGGTAACGGAGAGAGGGTGGCGGAGAGAGGGTGACGGAGAGAGGGTGACGGAGAGAGGGTGACGGAGAGAGGGTGACGGAGAGAGGGTGGCGGAGAGAGGGTGGCGGAGAGAGGGTAACGGAGAGAGGATAACGGAGAGAGGGTAACGGAGAGAGGGTGGCGGAGAGAGGGTGGCGGAGAGAGGGTGACGGAGAGAGGGTGACGGAGAGAGGGTGACGGAGAGAGGGTGGCGGAGAGAGGGTGGCGGAGAGAGGGTGGCGGAGAGAGGGTGGTGGAGAGAGGGTGACGGAGAGAGGGTGACGGAGAGAGGGTGGCGGAGAGAGGGTGGCGGAGAGAGGGTGGCGGAGAGAGGGTGGCGGAGAGAGGGTGGCGGAGAGAGGGTAACGGAGAGAGGGTGAAGGGAGGAGGGAAACAAGGGATTCTGTCTGTGGAGAGGAGGAGAAAAAGGAGGGCAGAGGATGAGAAGCAAAACTTAACTTTGGCACAGAATGAGGAAGAGGGTTGGCGGTGGGTTGGTGGTGTCTGCCTCCAGTACAGATGGTGAGAGGGTAGTATGGCAGTGCCAGGAGGGTTGGTGGGGTCTGCCACCAGTACAGATGGTGAGAGGGTAGTATGGCAGTGACAGGAGGGTTGGTGGTGTCTGCCACCAGTACAGATGGTGAGAGGGCAGTATGGTAGTGCCAGGAGGGTTGGTGGTGTCTGCCTCCAGTACAGATGGTGAGAGGGTTGGTGGTGTCTGGGTTGGTGTCTGCCGCCAGTACAGATAGAGAGAGGGTAGTATGGCAGTGCCAGGAGGGTTGTTGGTGTCTGGGTTGGTGTCTGCCGCCAGTACAGATAGAGAGAGGGTAGTATGGTAGTGACAGGAGGGTTGGTGGTGTCTGGGTTGGTGTCTGCCGCCAGTACAGATAGAGAGAGGGTAGTATGGCAGTGACAGGAGGGTTGGTGGTGTCTGCCACCAGTATAGATGGTGAGAGGGTTGGTGGTGTCTGGGTTGGTGTCTGCCGCCAGTACAGATAGAGAGAGGGTAGTATGGCAGTGCCAGGAGGGTTGTTGGTGAGCTGGACACTCATAGTCCCTTGTTGAAGTAAATCCTCTCCACCCCGGGGTGGCTCGCACGGATCTTCTCCTGAAGCTCTGGTTCCAATCGGCTTACTGACATAGAGCTAAGAGAGAGATAGTTGGAGAAGAGAGAGAAACCACATATTATTGCTGCGATACTGATCAACACAGCTGATCAACACAGCTAAGCAATGATGATTCACTGACCTCTTCTGGGGAAACAGTGCACAGCATAGTGGAGTGGCAAACACCAGGCTGAAAGACAAGCAACACATCTATTATATAGAGCTAGAGACTGTAGATTAGATACCATAGCTATAATGCTTGTTGCTTTAAAACATGTTTAAAACATGCTCGTCACAGGTCCTTCACAGCGTTGACTGTATGAAATTTTCCGGCGCTGACAGAGATGGCCGCCTCGCTTCGCGTTCCTAGGAAACTATGCAGTATTTAGTTTTTTTACGTGTTATTTCTTACATTGGTACCCAAGTCGGGAGGAACTATTGGATATAAGAGCAACGTCAACTTACCATCATTACGACCAGGAATACAAAAGCATGCTGTTTCCACCCCCATGCTTCACAGTAGGTATGGTGTTCTTTGGATGCAACTCAGCATTCTTTGTCCTCCAAACACGACAAGTTGAGTTTTTACCAAAAAGTTATATTTTGGTTTCATCTGACCATGTGACATTCTCCCAATCTTCTTCTGTATCATCAAAATGCTCTCTAGCAAATTTCAGACGGGCCTGGACATGTACTGGCTTAAGCAGGGGGACACGTCTGGCACTGCAGGATTTGAGTCCCTGGCGGCGTAGTGTGTTACTGATGGCAGGCTTTGTTACTTTGGTCCCAGCTCTCTGCAGGTCATTCACTAGGTCCCCCCGTGTGGTTCTGGGATTTTTGCTCACCGTTCTTGTGATCATTTTGACCCCACGGGTTGAGATCTTGCGTGGAGATTATCAGTGGTCTTGTATGTCTTCCATTTCCTAATAATTGCTCCCACAGATGATTTCTTCAAACCAAGCTGCTTACCTATTGCAGATTCAGTCTTCCCAGCCTGGTGCAGGTCTACATTTTGGTTTCTGGTGTCCTTTGACAGCTCTTTGGTCTTGGCCATAGTGGAGTATGGAGTGTGACTGTTTGAGGTTGTGGACAGGTGTCTTTTATACTGATAACAAGTTCAAACAGGTGCCATTAATACAGGTAACGAGTGGAGGACAGAGGAGCCTCAAAGAAGAAGTTACAGGTCTGTGAGAGCCAGAAATCTTGCTTGTTTGTAGGTGACCAAATACATATTTTCCACCATAATTTGCAAATAAATTCATTAAAAAAATCCTACAATGTGATTTTCTGGATTTTGTTTCTCATTTTGTCTGTCATAGTTGAAGTGTACCTATGATGAAAATCACAGGCCTCTCATCTTTTTAAGTGGGAGAGCTTGCACAAATGGTGGCTTTTTTGCCCCACTGTATGTCACGGGTCCTTCACAGCATTTATGTCCTGACTGATATACTGTAATAGGTTTGAAAATCAGGAGTCCAAATGGTGGTTTATCAGCAGTCTGTCACGACGTGATTGTTTTATGTATGTTCGGTCTGTCATTGTGGGCTCTCGGTATTACGACATGTTGTTGGAACATTTGAGTAAAGTTACTTGTGTTACTCATCTCTGCTGTCCTGCACCTGACTCCTCTGGCCCAGCTACACACAGACCATTACAGAATCACCCCAAAAATGGAGAGCATGTCTGTCCTTGTCTCCTGACACTCAGGGAAAGCCCTGGAGTGGGCCAACGCCGTATGGGGGGAAGGAGAGGCGGTGTTGGACCATTACACAGAGTTCACCCGCTGCTTTGGGGCAGTTTTCGACCACCTGCCTGAGGGTAGAGCGGCGGGTGAATGTCTGTTCCACCTGAGGCAGGGGACGAGGACTTCCAGACCCTGGTCGCCAGCGTGGGATGGAACGACAGGACCCTGATCGATCACTACCGGTGCAGTCTGCGAGAGGATGTCCGTCGGGAGTTGGCCTACAGGGACACCACTCTCACGTTTGACCAGCTGGTGGACCTGTCAATCCGGCTGGATAACCTGCTGGCTACCCGCGGACGCCCGGATCGGGGCCTGTCAGTTCCATCCCCCAGCACCACCGCTCCGACGCCCATGGAGCTGGGAGGTGCTGCACTTAGGGCGACTGGAGGAGGGGCCGTTCCCTGTACCATCTGTGGCTGCAGAGGGCACACTGCTGGTCGGTGCTGGGGAGGTTCCTCTGGGAGTCGAGGCAGCAGGCAGGGCACTCTTGTGTCACCCCAGGTGAGTCGGCACCAGGCTCACTCAGAGCCTCCTGTTGCTCACATGTTTATAAATAATCCTGAGTTTTCCCCGCATTCCCAGCTGAGAATTTTATTGACAGAGCATTTGCCCATAGTTTAGGGATCCCCATTGTTCCTGTGGATATGCCCTTCCCTGTGCACGCCCTAGATAGTCAACCATTAGGGTCAGGGCTGATTAGGGAGGTCACCGCTCCACTGGGCATGGTGACGCAGGAGGGTCACAAGGAGAGAATTAGTCTTTTCCTTATTGATTCTCCTGCGTTTCCCATGGTGCTGGGCATACCCTGGTTGGCCTGTCATGACCCCACTATTTCGTGACAACAGAGGTCTCTCAAGGGGTGGTCACGAAAGTGCTCGGAGAGGTGTGTAGAGGTTTCTGTTGGTGCGACTACGGTGGAAAGTACAGACCAGGTCTCCACCGTGCACATCCCCTCTGAATATGCCGATTTGGCTCTCGCCTTCTGTAAGAAGAGGGCGACTCAATTACCACCCCATTGACGGGGGGATTGTGCGATAAATCTCCTGGTAGACGCAGCACCTCCCAGGAGTCACGTGTATCCCCCATCACAGGAGGAGATGGTGGCTATGGAAACACGTGTCTCCGAATCCCTGGGGCAGGGGCACATTCGGCCCTACACTTCACCTGCCTCCTCGAGTTTCTTTTTTGTGAAGAAGAAGGATGGAGGTCTGCTCCTGTGTATTGACTATTGAGGTATCTACCAAATCACTGTGAGGTACAGCTACCCGCTGCCTCTCATAGCCAGTGCGATAGAGTCAATACATGGGGCGCTTCTCCACAAAATTGGATCTCAGGAGCGCTTACAACCTGGTGCATATCCGGGAGGGGGATGAGTGGAAGACTGCATTTAGTACCACCTTAGGGCACTATGAGTACCTAGTCATGCCATACTGGTTGATGAATGATCCATCAGTCTTCCAGGCCTTTGTAGACGAGATTTTCCGGGACCTGCACTGTCAGGGTGTAGTGGTGTATATCGACAACATTCTGATATACTCCGCAACACACGCCCAGCATGTGTCCCTGGTGCACAGGGTGCTTAGTCGACTGTTGGAGCATGACCTGTACGTCAAGTCTGAGAAAATGTCTGTTCTTCCAACAGTCCGTCTCCTTCCTAGGGTACCGCTTTTCCACATCAGGGGTGGAGATGGAGAGTGACCACATTTCAGCCGTGAGTGATTGGCCAACTCCCACCACGATAAAGGAAGTGCAGCGGTTTCTAGGGTTTGCCCATAACTACCGGAGGTTTATCCGGGGCTTTGATCAGGTAGTGGCTCCCATTACCACACTGCTGAAGGGGGGACTGGTGCGACTGCAGTGGTCAGCTGAGGCAGACAGGGCTTTTGGTAACCTGAGGGCTCGGTTTACCTCGGCGCCCGTGCAGGCTGATCCGGATCCCTCTTTGGCGTTCATAGTGGAGGTGGACGCATCCAAGGCTGGGATAGGAGCCGTGTTCTCTCAGCGCTCAGGCACGCCACCAAAGCTCCGCCCCTGTGCTTTCTTTTCGAAGAAGATCAGCCCAGTGGAGCGAAACTATGATGTGGGGGACCGGGAGCTGTTGGCTGTTGTCAAGGCTCTGAAGGCGTGGAGACATTGGCTTGAGGGGGCTAAAAACACTTTTCTCATCTCGACTGACCACCTCAATCTGGAGTACATCCGGGCAGAGAGGAGAATGAACCCTCGCCAGGCAAGGTGGGCCATGTTTTTTACCCGTTTTGTTTTCACCCTGTCCTCCAGACCAGGTTTCCAGAATGCTAAAGCAGACGCACTCTCCCGGATGTATGACACAGAGGAGCGGTCCATGGATCACACTCCCATACTTCTGGCCTCTTGCCTGGTGGAGCCGGTAGTGTGGGAGCTGGACGCGGACATCGAGTGAGCGTTATGTACAGAGCCCACTCCCCTCCAGTGTCCAGCTGGGCGTCTGTACGTTCCATCTGCTGTCTGCGACCATTTGATCTATTAGGCCCACACTTCACCCTCCTCTGGTCATCCTGGCATCGGTAGGACAGTGTGCTGTCTTAGTGGTCCAGAAGTACTGGTGGTCCACCTTGGCGAAGGACGTGAGGGTTTATGTTTCCTCCTGCTTGGTGTGCGCCCAGTGCAAGGCCCCTAGGCACCTGCCCAGAGGGAAGTTACAGCCCTTACCCGTTCCACAATGGCCGTGGTCGCACCTATCGGTGGACTTCCTCGCAGATCTTTCTCCCTCACAGGGTAACACCACGATCCTGGTCGTTGTGGATCGGTTCTCTAAGTCCTGCCATCTCCTTCCATTGCCAGGTCACCCTACGGCCCTACAGATTGAGGAGGCCCTGTTCACTCAAGTCTTCCGGCACTACGGGGTTCCTGAGGATATAGTGTCTGATCGAGGTCTCCAGTTCATTTCCACTCCTCTCCTCTTTTGACCTCACCCTCTCACCTTCCCCCCCTACTCACAAGGCAGGCAATACGCTCGACCTCATCTTTACTAGATGCTGTTCTTCCACTAACCTCATTGCAACTCCCCTCCAAGTCTCCGACCACTACCTTGTATCCTTTTCCCTCTCGCTCTCATCCAACACTTCCCACACTGCCCCTACTCGGATGGTATCGCGCCGTCCCAACCTTCGCTCTCTCTCCCCCGCTACTCTCTCCTCTTCCATCCTATCATCTCTTCCCTCTGCTCATACCTTCTCCAACCTATCTCCTGATTCTGCCTCCTCAACCCTCCTCTCTTCCCTTTCTGCATCCTTTGACTCTCTATGTCCCCTATCCTCCAGGCCGGCTCGGTCCTCCCCTCCCGCTCCGTGGCTCGACGACTCATTGCGAGCTCACAGAACAGTGCTCCGGGCAGCCGAGCGGAAATGGAGGAAAACTCGCCTCCCTGCGGACCTGGCATCCTTTCACTCCCTCCTCTCTACATTTTCCTCCTCTGTCTCTGCTGCTAAAGCCACTTTCTTCCACTCTAAATTCCAAGCATCTGCCTCTAACCCTAGGAAGCTCTTTGCCACCTTCTCCTCCCTTCTGAATCCTCCTCCCCCTCCCCCTCCTCCCTCTCTGCAGATGACTTCGTCAACCATTTTGAAAAGAAGGTCGACGACATCCGATCCTCGTTTGCTAAGTCAAACGACACCGCTGGTTCTGCTCACACTGCCCTACCCTGTGCTCTGACCTCTTTCTCCCCTCTCTCTCCAGATGAAATCTCGCTTCTTGTGACGGCCGGCCGCCCAACAACCTGCCCGCTTGACCCTATACCCTCCTCTCTTCTCCAGACCATTTCCGGAGACCTTCTCCCTTACCTCACCTCGCTCATCAACTCATCCCTGACCGCTGGCTACGTCCCTTCCGTCTTCAAGAGAGCGAGAGTTGCACCCCTTCTGAAAAAACCTACACTCGATCCCTCCGATGTCAACAACTACAGACCAGTATCCCTTCTTTCTTTTCTCTCCAAAACTCTTGAACGTGCCGTCCTTGGCCAGCTCTCCCGCTATCTCTCTCAGAATGACCTTCTTGATCCAAATCAGTCAGGTTTCAAGACTAGTCATTCAACTGAGACTGCTCTTCTCTGTATCACGGAGGCGCTCCGCACTGCTAAAGCTAACTCTCTCTCCTCTGCTCTCATCCTTCTAGACCTATCGGCTGCCTTCGACACTGCGAACCATCAGATCTTCCTCTCCACCCTCTCCGAGTTGGGCATCTCTGGTGCGGCCCACGCTTGGATTGCGTCCTACCTGACAGGTCGCTCCTACCAGGTGGCGTGGCGAGAATCTGTCTCCTCGCCACGCGCTCTCACCACTGGTGTCCCCCAGGGCTCTGTTCTAGGCCCTCTCCTATTCTCGCTATACACCAAGTCACTTGGCTCTGTCATAACCTCACATGGTCTCTCCTATCATTGCTATGCAGACGACACACAATTAATCTTCTCCTTTCCCCCTTCTGATGACCAGGTGGCGAATCGCATCTCTGCATGTCTGGCAGACATATCAGTGTGGATGACGGATCACCACCTCAAGCTGAACCTCGGCAAGACGGAGCTGCTCTTCCTCCCGGGGAAGGACTGCCCGTTCCATGATCTCGCCATCACGGTTGACAACTCCATTGTTTCCTCCTCCCAGAGCGCAAAGTACCTTGGCGTGATCCTGGACAACACCCTGTCGTTCTCAACTAACATCAAGGCGGTGGCCCGTTCCTGTAGGTTCATGCTCTACAACATCCGCAGAGTACGCCCCTGCCTCACACAGGAAGCGGCGCAGGTCCTAATCCAGGCACTTGTCATCTCCCGTCTGGATTACTGCAACTCGCTGTTGGCTGGGCTCCCTGCCTGTGCCATTAAACCCCTACAACTCATCCAGAACGCCGCAGCCCGTCTGGTGTTCAACCTTCCCAAGTTCTCTCACGTCACCCCGCTCCTCCGCTCTCTCCACTGGCTTCCAGTTGAAGCTCGCATCCGCTACAAGACCATGGTGCTTGCCTACGGAGCTGTGAGGGGAACGGCACCGCAGTACCTCCAGGCTCTGATCAGGCCCTACATTCAAACAAGGGCACTGCGTTCATCCACCTCTGGCCTGCTCGCCTCCCTACCACTGAGGAAGTACAGTTCCCGCTCAGCCCAGTCAAAACTGTTTGCTGCTCTGGCCCCCCAATGGTGGAACAAACTCCCTCACGACGCCAGGACAGCGGAGTCAATCACCACCTTCCGGAGACACCTGAAACCCCACCTCTTCAAGGAATACCTAGGATAGGATAAAGCAATCCTTCTCACCCCCCCCACTTAAATGATTTAATAGATGCACTATTGTAAAGTGGCTGTTCCACTGATGTCAGAAGGTGAATTCACCAATTTGTAAGTCGCTCTGGATAAGAGCGTCTGCTAAATGACTTAAATGTAAATGTAAATGTAAGTGTCTGGAGGGCGTTCATGGAACGTCTGGGGGTCTCGGTCAGCCTTACCTCAGGTTTTCACCCCGAGAGTAACGGGCAGATGGAGAGAGTTAACCAGGATGTGGGTAGGTTTCTGAGGTCTTATTGCCATGACCGGCTGGGGGAGTGGGCGGCGTTCATCCACTGGGCAGAGGTGGCCCAAAACTCGCTCCGCCACTCCTCCACTAACCTCTCCCCCTTCCAGTGCATACTGGGGTATCGGCCGGTACTGGCACCAGAGCCAGATCGAGGCTCTTGCGTTGGACGACTGGTTTAAGCGCTCAGAGGAGACCTGGGACGCCGCTCATGTGCACCTGCAACGGGCCGTGGGGCATCAGAAGACTAGGGCCGACCGCCACCGCAGTGAGGCCCCGGTGTTCACACCGGGGGACCGGGTCTGGCTCTCGACCCGAAACCTGTCCCTCCGCCTGCCCTTCTGGGAACTGGGCCCGCGGTTTGTGGGGACATTCAAGGTCCTGAGGAGACTGAACGAGGTTTGCTACAGGTTACAACTCCCCCGATTGCAGTATTAACCCCTCTTTCCATTTGTCTCTCCTCAGGCTGGTGGTGGCTGGTCCACTCCAGGAGTCTGAGGTGCGGGAGGTTCCTCCGCCCCCTCTGGACATCGAGGGAGCCCCGGCGTATGCTGTTCGAGCCATACTGGACTCGAGGCATCGGGCGAAGGGCCTTCAGTACCTCGTGGAGTGGGAGGGGTACGGTCCGGAGGAGAGAAGCTGGGTGCAGGTGGAGGACGTTTTGGACCCTTCGTTGCTGCGGGAGTTCCACCGTCTCCATCCGGAACGCCCTGCGCCTCGTCCTCCAGGTCGTCCCCGAGGTCGGTGTCGACTCACGGCTCAGGGGGGGGGGGTTCGGCGGTCGACGTCGCCTGCCTTCTAGCCATCGCCGACCCACTTTTCATTTTCCATTTGTTTTGTCTTTGTTTTACACACCTGGTTTCAATTCCCCAATTACATGTTCATTATTTAACCCTCTGTTTCCCCCATGGTTTTTGTGCGTGATTGTTTTATGTATGTTTGGTCCGTTATTGTGGGCTCGGTATTACGACATGTTATTGGAATATTTGAGTAAAGTTACTTGTATTACTCATCTCTTCTGTCCTACGCCTGATTCCTCTGCACCAGCTACACCCAGACCATTACACAGTCCAAATGGTGGTTAATCAGCAGTCCATTGCTGGCCACTTACCAGAATCCCACCAAGACCACTTGAATAGGTGCACTCATCCACGGGAACTTCTGAAAAGACCAGAAAACAATGAGACAATCAAAAGAAGGGATACATTCCACTACTCTGAAATGGCTTCCTCTGCTCTGTCCTATTTCCTCACACTCACTAACCACTGAAATGGCTTCCTCTGCTCTGTCCTATTTCCTCACACTCACTAACCACTGAAAGGGCTGGAGTGCTATAGGCAATATGGCTGTGGGTTATTGCTTAGTGTACACCATTTTGTTCTACCTATCCAGTTCGTTTGAATCAGGATGAGGAAATAGGACACATGGGAAAGGAAATGACTTTAAAGCATTTGGATTTAGCCGCTGACTGTGCCTAGAAGACTGCTACGGAGTCCCTCGATGGCTAACACAACAGTGACAGGCCATTGTCTATACACACTCTCTAGTAAAGCAACTTATCAAAAGGCTTAGTGCCATCATAGATATGAGAACGTAAGGCTGACTGCCATCATAGATATGAGAACGTAAGGCTGACTGCCATCATAGATATGAGACCGTAAGGCTGACTGCCATCATAGATATGAGAACGTAAGGCTGACTGCCATCATAGATATGAGACCGTAAGGCTGACTGCCATCATAGATATGAGAACGTAAGGCTGACTGCCATCATAGATATGAGAACGTAAGGCTGACTGTCATCATAGATATGAGAACGTAAGGCTGACTGTCATCATAGATATGAGAACGTAAGGCTGACTGCCATCATAGATATGAGAACGTAAGGCTGACTGCCATCATAGATATGAGAACGTAAGGCTGACTGCCATCATAGATATGAGAACGTAAGTGAATATATAATACGTGATCATACTTGAATAAATAAAGTGATAAATGATGTGAATAATACCTTCAGGAAGGCTTTCTTTTCCAAGGTGTTCATTAAAAATGGAGGAATAGCTGAAAAACAGAATAGTGGAATAAAATTGTCATCTTTTATAAATGTTTACAAACATTATATTTTACCTGACAACATGGTTGATTTCAAGCTTTTATCCTTTTCAGTTTATCCTATTGAGTTGCCATGTTGGAGTCATAGATCGCATGGGTTGCCAGATTGGTCCTAAAGCCCATTACGTCATACATACCCATTCCAGGAGAGGCCATGAGGATTCTAGACACCACCACCTGGGAGATAGCCTGCTTAGCGGCGGTGGTTGACTCTCCTAACCGGTTGTCGTTCTCGTCTGTTATCGGAATGCCGTGTTTCAGTTCCCTGGACAATAAAAGAAGAAGGAAAATAAAGTAAACATCTATTATAGGAACTGGCATCGACGATACAGACACTTTCTTTCAAAGACCTTGTCCAAGTTGTGGAAGGAATAACATAAATGTCAATAAGTTGTGTGTGACCTACGGGTTTAGTAAGGTAAATTGGAGCATTGTAGAGACACCTAATCAATATTTCAAACATTTACAGAGGCACCAGACTCTGGAATTCTGATCTTCACATCGCCAAAACCTCATCACCCCTCAATAACTTCATGCAAAGACTGGGATTTAGCCTGATGAACCAAACTACACAATAACCCCCTCCATGGAGCCTACCTCTTTCTCTCTCACACACACACACACACACGTTTTTTCTTCAATACTGAGTATATAAATGTACAATTATAATTAATATGCTTTGTTTAGCTGATTGAACAAACATTTTTATTATTATTATATTATATTTGTGGTGTGATTTTCATATCAGTCCTTTTGGGGTTTCCAGCCTCACCTGCACACCGCTTTACGGTGTTAAACACTCTCTGTATATATATATATATATATATATAGCCTCTACTGTATATAGCCTCGCTACTGTATATAGCCTCTACTGTATATAGCCTCTAATGTATGTGTGATCGCTACTGTATATAGCCTCTACTGTATATAGCCTCTACTGTATATAGCCTCTACTGTATGTGTGATCGCTACTGTATATAGGCTCTACTGTATATACTGTATATAGCCTCTACTGTATATAGCCACGCTACTGTATATAGCCTCTACTGTATATACTGTATATAGCCTCTACTGTATATAGCCACGCTACTGTATATAGCCTCTACTGTATGAGTCCTCGCTACTGTATATAGCCTCGCTACTGTATGTAGCCTCTAATGTATGTGTCATTGCTACTGTATATAGCCTCTACTGTATATACTGTATATAGCCTCTACTGTATATAGCCGCTACTGTATATAGACTCTCTACTGTATGTGTCCTCTACTGTATAGAGCCTCGCTACTGTGTATAGCCTCACTACTGTGTATAGCCTCACTACTGTATATAGCCTCACTACTGTATATAGCCTCGCTACTGTACATACTGTATATAGCCTCTACTGTATATAGCCTCGCTACTGTATGTAGCCTCTACTGTATATAGACTCTCTCCTGTATGTGTCCTCGCTACTGTATATGGCCTCTCTACTGTATATACTGTATATAGCCTCTCCTGTATATAGCCTCCTGTATATAGCCTCTACTGTATATAGCCGCTACTGTATATAGCCGCTACTGTATATACTGTATATAGCCTCTCCTGTATATAGCCTCTACTGTATATAGCCGCTACTGTATATAGACTCTCTACTGTATGTGTCCTCTACTGTATAGAGCCTCGCTACTGTGTATAGCCTCACTACTGTGTATAGCCTCGCTACTGTATATAACCTCGCTACTGTATATAGCCTCGCTACTGTATATACTGTATATAGCCTCTACTGTATATAGCCTCGCTACTGTATGTAGCCTCTACTGTATATAGACTCTCTCCTGTATGTGTCCACGCTACTGTATATAGCCTCTACTGTATATACTGTATATAGCCTCTCCTGTATATAGCCTCCTGTATATAGCCTCTACTGTATATACTGTATATAGCCTCTACTGTACATAGACTCTACTGTATGTGTCCTCGCTACTGTATATAGCCCCTCTACTGTATATAGCCCCTCTACTGTATATAGCCTGGCTACTGTATTTTTCACTGTCTTTTTACTGTTGTTTTTATTTCTTTACTTACCTATTGTTCACCTAATACCTTTTTTGCACTATTGATTAGAGACTGTAAGTCAGCATTTCACTGTAAGGTCTACTACACCTGTTGTATTCAGCATTTCACTGTAAGGTCTACACCGGTTGTATTTCGCGCACGTGACAAATAAACTTTGATTTGTTAAATACCTGTACAGTTTTGTATTTCACTTCATTTCTTTGGTGCAAATAAATAAAACCTAACATTTAACACTACATTTTAGAAAGAATTTAGAATTAAAGAAAAACATTTAAAATGCTGATTGCATATTTGCAAATCTATATCTTCAAACGGGAGGAGATACAGACTGTTTGGTCTTACCGTTGCCTCATGAGAGGGATGTTGATGCAGTTCGCAGCAGCAACAGCAGCGAAGGGAACCAACCTCCCTACGAGGGGAGATATGTGCTGGACAACAACAACAAAGGTTGGAGTAAAACAGATAGACAGGGATGAAATGTATCTATACAGTCTAATAGAATTATTAGCTAAGGCTTATTGTTCCAAAGCTGAAAGCTCTTTGTGCACGTCATGATTGTTATGATGAGTGGCATCTGTTTCCACAATGGGAATACTGTATGAATTATACGACATTTTCTCTCTCTTTCAACACATTGACTAACCAGCAAAGCAGGCAACTAATTATATTCATGGTTACTATGCACTTCTATTCATGGTTACTATGCACTTCTATTCATGGCTACTATGCACTTCTATTCATGGCTACTATGCACTTCTATTCATGGCTACTATGCACTTCTATTCATGGCTACTATGCACTTCTATTCATGGCTACTATGCACTTCTATTCAAGGCTACTATGCACTTCTATTCAAGGCTACTATGCACTTCTATTCATGGCTACTATGCACTTCTATTCATGGCTACTATGCGCTTCTATTCATGGCTACTATGCACTTCTATTCATGGCTACTATGCACTTCTATTCATGGCTACTATGCACTTCTATTCATGGCTACTATGCTCTTCTATTCATGGTTACTATGCTCTTCTATTCATGGTTACTATGCACTTCTATTCATGGTTACTATGCACTTCTATTCATGGTTACTATGCACTTCTATTCATGGTTACTATGCACTTCTATTCATGGTTACTATGCACTTCTATTCATGGTTACTATGCACTTCTATTCATGGTTACTATGCACTTCTATTCATGATATGACTTGTAAGTAGCTATGTTTGATAACACTCCCTTGTGATGTGGTTGATGGTAAATGAATGAATGAGAACAGGGTTTCTATGGGTTAATACCTTTGTTAGTGCATTTAGTCCTAGAGCCGTGGCTACTGCCCCTGTGGTAGCAGATACATAGGCTGTGCCAAGCTGACTGCAAATGAGAAATGCATTCATAAATTCACATATTCATACTCATTCACATAGTATCCTAACCACAAAACATTAAAAGGGGTTTAATAGGTACCAGAAACACACCAAACAAAAAACTACTGGCCAACATCAACTAAATCTACAGGCCAACATCAACTAAATCTACAGGCCAACATCAACTAAATCTACAGGCCAACATCAACTAAATCTACAGGCCAACATCAACTAAATCTACAGGCCAACATCAACTAAATCTACAGGCCAACATCAACTAAATCTACAGGCCAACATCAATTAAATCTACAGGCCAACATCAACTAAATCTACAGGCCAACATCAACTAAATCTACAGGCCAACATCAACTAAATCTACAGGCCAACATCAACTAAACTACAGGCCAACATCAACTAAATCTACAGGCCAACATCAACTAAACTACAGGCCAACATCAACTAAACTACAGGCCAACATCAATTAAATCTACAGGCCAACATCAACTAAACTACAGGCCAACATCAACTAAATCTACAGGCCAACATCAACTAAATCTACAGGCCAACATCAACTAAACTACAGGCCAACATCAACTAAACTACAGGCCAACATCAATTAAATCTACAGGCCAACATCAACTAAACTACAGGCCAACATCAACTAAACTACAGGCCAACATCAATTAAATCTACAGGCCAACATCAACTAAATCTACAGGCCAACATCAATTAAATCTACAGGCCAACATCAATTAAATCTACAGGCCAACATCAATTAAATCTACAGGCCAACATCAACTAAACTACAGGCCAACATCAACTAAATCTACAGGCCAACATCAACTAAATCTACAGGCCAACATCAACTAAATCTACAGGCCAACATCAACTAAATCTACAGGCCAACATCAACTAAACCTACAGGCCAACATCAACTAAACCTACAGGCCAACATCAACTAAACCTACAGGCCGACTGAGGGAAATGAATTCAAAGCATACTTCCTCCAGACTGGAATATGGCATTACGTGATTTGACATACCTGTGTATTATTTATTGAGATGCTTAGTTTTCAGATGATTTTAAAATGACTTAATTACTTTTAAGAAGCTTTGTCCTTTTCAATTATTATCAAATGTTTTGGTTACACCTCGACTCACGTTGGTTGAACGCCCTCCACCTATTTTCTAATTACTTTTAGCAATATTTAATTTTAAGAAAAGTTATTTACTGGTGTGTGTGCATTGTTTTTTTATACAGTTCTTCTGAACAATAATCACACATGGAAAATGTCGCTGTAAGAATATAGTAGAATAGCCCTGATATAGAAACTATAACACCAACTTACTTAACTGAGAGAGGAGCATCTCCACTCCTATTGGTGTAGTTGACTATTGCATTGAAGGACTGATTGATCCACTGCCATAAGACTACAGCTGGAGTTGTCCTGAGGAGAGAGAGAGGACACTTCAATTAGACTACAGCTGGAGTTGTCCTGAGGGGGGGGGGGGGGGAAGAGAGAGAGAGAGAGAGAGAGAGAGAGAGAGAGAGAGAGAGAGAGAGAGAGAGAGAGAGAGAGAGAGAGAGAGAGAGAGAGAGAGAGAGAGAGAGAGAGAGAGAGAGAGAGAGAGAACACTTCAATTAGACTACAGCTGGAGTTGTCCTGAGGAGAGAGAGAGAGAGAGAGGTAGAGAGGGAGAGAGGACACTTCAATTAGACTACAGCTGGAGTTGTCCTGAGGGGGGGGGGGGGGGAGAGAGGACACTTCAATTAGACTACAGCTGGAGTTGTCCTGAGGGGGGGGTGAGAGAGAGAGAGAGAGAGAGAGAGAGAGAGAGAGAGAGAGAGAGAGAGAGAGAGAGAGAGAACACTTCAATTAGACTACAGCTGGAGTTGTCCTGAGGAGAGAGAGAGAGAGAGAGAGGTAGAGAGGGAGAGAGGACACTTCAATTAGACTACAGCTGGAGTTGTCCTGAGGGGGGGTGAGAGAGGACACTTCAATTAGACTACAGCTGGAGTTGTCCTGAGGGGGGGGTGAGAGAGAGAGAGAGAGAGAGAGAGAGAGAGAGAGAGAAACAGAGAGAGAGAGAGAGAGAGGACACTTAAATTAGACTGGGATGATGAGGAAAAAAATATATTGACGAGAGACAAGGCACCTAACCCTGACAAATGCGGATTTCTTTGTGTACAAAACAAGGGAGTATAGAGATATCAGAAAGAGATGGGGAAACCATCAGGTAATAGCGGACATAACAGTGACAGCACACCACACAACCACTGATCTACCCATCTTCTCAATTACACTCATCTCAAAAACACTGCAACTCTGTGTTGACTGATGAGAATGAATGATGAGAAAGATATGAACTGCCAGTGACCCATGGCATAATCTGATATCTTTTCCTACAACATCCTGTAGTAAATCTACAATGACAGTCTTATAACACTATCATTCATTCTAATAGAACAGTCTTATAACACTATCATTCATTCTAATAGAACAGTCTTATAACACTATCATTGGGCGGCAGGTAGCCTAGTGGTTCAAGCGTTGGACTAGTAACCGAAAGGTTGCCAGATTGAAACCCCGAGCTGACAAGGTAAACATATGTCGTTCTGCCCCAGAACAGGCAGTTAACCCACTGTTCCTAGGCCATCATTGTAAATAAGAAATTGTTCTTAACTGACTTGCCTAGTTAAATAAAGGTTAACACACTATCATTGATTCTAATAGAACACTGCTGCTCACTTGTAGAAGGTCATCATACAGCCAGTGATGGTCATGTTCATGGGGACCTGAGCCGACATGCGGCCAATCAGGATCATCTTCTCTCCGGTGTCTGGGTGGAAGGCTGAGTCAAAGATGTACTTAGCTCTCCATAGCTCGTCCTCTGTCAGCCCGGGGGACATCACCCCTTGCCTGGGGGAGAGAGAGAGAGGGGGACAAGTGATTAGCTCAGCCTGTTTACTTAGAAGCAATACAAGTTTAAACAAAGCTCTGTTAGATGCACACAACCTGCATTTAATAAACACGGCCCATTGTATTCAATGTTGCATCATAGAACGCAACCATGTGTTGCCTTTCTGGTTAATCAATAGTTAATTAAGGGAAATCTGGTCCTAGATCTATGCCAATAAGCCTGGGGTCAATTCTATCAGGAGCTCTCAGCTCAGTTATGGGTTGTTTCCATACAGCAGAATCAAGGAGAACTAGAAAGAACCAGGAAGAACCAGAGCCAAGGAGAACTAAGGAGCACCAGGAAGAAACAGAACCAAGGAGAACTAAGGAGCACCAGGAAGAAACAGAACCAAGGAGAACTAAGGAGCACCAGGAAGAAACAGAACCAAGGAGAACTAAGGAGCACCAGGAAGAAACAGAACCAAGGAGAACTAAGGAGCACCAGGAAGAAACAGAACCAAGGAGAACTAAGGAGCACCAGGAAGAAACAGAACCAAGGAGAACTAAGGAGCACCAGGAGTAACCAGAACCAAGGAGAACTAAGGAGCACTAGGAAGAACCAGAACCAAGGAGAACTAAGGAGCACCAGGAGGAACCAGAACCAAGGAGAACTAAGGAGCACTAGGAAGAACCAGAACTAAGGAGAACCAGGCTCAGAATACACTACCGGTAGTCACTGATGACTTTGTGTGCATTCTCTAGTTGTTCGTTAGTAAGCAGGACGTTGCGGGGGTCGGTAACAGTGAAGAAGTGTTTGGCCCGGCCCATAAACGTCCCTTGGTCCCATCGAGGCTCCTTGATGTTTATGGAGGTGGAGATTTCTGTCGTCATGATGATCTGAAAGGACACAACATTCATAACAAAGATTAATTATTTTGTCCTTGTATATCTACCCTGTAAACATACATTAGTTATATTGTCCCAGGTGATTTATCTACCAGCGCGCGACCGAAATTCATAAACTAGCCTAGCTACTGTCAGAGGAGGCGAAATTCATAAACTAGCCTAGCTACTGTCAGAGGAGGCGAAATCCATAAACTAGCCTAGCTACTGTCAGAGGAGGCGAAATTCATAAACTAGCCTTCCTCCTGTCAGAGGAGGCGAAATTCATAAACTAGCCTTGCTCCTGTCAGAGGAGGCGAAATTCATAAACTAGCCTTGCTCCTGTCAGAGGAGGCGAAATTCATAACATCCTTCTGAATTAAATGCTTTGGAAAAACTGGAATAAGGTGTCCCTGTGATAAGTTTTTTTCCACAAGATTAGTTTCCACAAAGTGTGGCACTCACAGGAACAGTAATAAACAGCATTAAGTCAATGTCATCTGGGTCCCCAGTCCTAGAGTTAGAGACAAGGAGACAAACGCAACACAAATCACGAAAAGCAAAACAAGAGGCCTTGACGATTGTATTTCATAGGACAAAACGAACCCTGAAACAGCCTTCCACTAACTCTATTTAATTCTGAAACTAGAGTAGACATAGTTCCCCAATCCTACTCCAGACACACACACACACACACACTTTGTTGAGTTGATTACACATTCTGTAGGCCTATAATACACACATCAGCCAGAAATCACTCTCTTATACTCACTTCTCTTATATTACCACAAAATCATTTCACAACTGCTGTCCTTTGAGAAGAATGAGTAATTTAGAACACACTGTGAGAAATTCTTCTCAGTATTAGCTTAGCAGGATAGCTGATTCAGTATAATGTTGCTATGGAGATGAGCTGGCTGACCTGACACAGGGGTTTTGAAGCCCTAAATTATCCTGAACCTCACAACCCCCTCAACCACAGACCTGTGGCCGGGACGTGGCGTCTCTTCAAAAGCCTCAAACCACACACCACGCCCTCCTACCCCTTTCTCTCCCTCTCAATTCAATTTAAGGGCTATATTGGCATGGGAAACATTTGTTTACATTGCCAAAGCAAGTGAAATAAATAACAAATGAGGGTGAAATAAACAATAAAAAAATGAACAGTAAACATTACACTCACAAAAGTTCCAAAAGAATAAAGACATTTCAAATGTCATTATGTCTATATACAGTGTTGTAACGATGTGCAAAAGGGAAAATAAATCATCATAAATATAGGTTGTATTTAGAATGGTGTTTGTTCTTCACTGGTTGCACTTTTCTTGTAGCAATAGGTCACAAATCTTGCTGCTGTTATGGCACAATGTGGTATTTCACCCAATAGATATTTGAGCGGCAGGTAGCCTAGTGGTTAGAGTGTAGGGGCGGCAGGTAGCCTAGTGGTTAGTGTAGGGGCGGCAGGTAGCCTAGTGGTTAGAGTGTAGGGGCGGCAGGTAGACTAGTGGTTAGAGTGTAGGGGCGGCAGGTAGCCTAGTGGTTAGAGTGTAGGGGCGGTAGGTAGCCTAGTGGTTAGAGTGTAGGGGCGGCAGGTAGCCTAGTGGTTAGAGTGTAGGGGCGGCAGGTAGCCTAGTGGTTAGAGTGTAGGGGCGGCAGGTAGCCTAGTGGTTAGAGTGTAGGGGCGGCAGGTAGCCTAGTGGTTAGAGTGTAGGGGCGGCAGGTAGCCTAGTGGTTAGAGTGTAGGGGCGGCAGGTAGCCTAGTGGTTAGAGTGTAGGGGCGGCAGTTAGCCTAGTGGTTAGAGTGTAGGGGCGGCAGGTAGCCTAGTGGTTAGAGTGTAGGGGCGGCAGGTAGCCTAGTGGTTAGAGTGTAGGGGCGGCAGGTAGACTAGTGGTTAGAGTGTAGGGGCGGCAGGTAGCCTAGTGGTTAGAGTGTAGGGGCGGCAGGTAGCCTAGTGGTTAGAGTGTTGGGGCGGTAGGTAGCCTAGTGGTTAGAGTGTAGGGGCGGCAGGTAGCCTAGTGGTTAGAGTGTAGGGGCGGCAGGTAGCCTAGTGGTTAGAGTGTAGGGGCGGCAGGTAGCCTAGTGGTTAGAGTGTAGGGGCGGCAGGTAGCCTAGTGGTTAGAGTGTAGGGGCGGCAGGTAGCCTAGTGGTTAGAGTGTAGGGGCGGCAGGTAGCCTAGTGGTTAGAGTGTAGGGGCGGCAGGTAGCCTAGTGGTTAGAGTGTAGGGGCGGCAGGTAGCCTAGTGGTTAGAGTGTAGGGGCGGCAGGTAGCCTAGTGGTTAGAGTGTAGGGGCGGCAGGTAGCCTAGTGGTTAGAGTGTAGGGGCGGCAGGTAGCCTAGTGGTTAGAGTGTAGGGGCGGCAGGTAGCCTAGTGGTTAGAGTGTAGGGGCGGCAGGTAGCCTAGTGGTTAGAGTGTTGGACTAGTAACTGAAAGGTTGCCAGATTGAATCCCCGAGCTGACTAGGTAAACATCTGTTCTTCTGCCGCTGAACAAGGCAGTTAACCCACTGTTCCTAGGCTGTTATTATAAACAAGAATTTGTTTTTAACTGACTTGCCTAGTTAAATAAAGGTCAAATAAAAAAAACGTGAGTTCATCAAAATTGGATTTGTTTTCTAATTCTTTGTGGATCTGTGTAATCTGAGGGAAATATGTGTCTCTAATATGGTCATACATTGGGCAGGAGGTTAGGAAGTGCAACTCCGTTTCCACTTCATTTTGTGGGCAGTGCTCACATAGGATTCCTTTTCTTGAGAGCCATGACTGCCTACGGCGGCCTTTCTCAATAGCAAGGCTATGCTCACTGAGTCTGTACATAGTCAAATATTTCCTTAAGTTTGGGTCAGATATTCTGCCACTGTGTACTCTCTCCGTTTAGGGCCAAATAGCATTCTAGTTTGCTCTGTTTTTTTGTAAATTCTTTCCAATGTGCCAAGAAAGTGTCTTTTTGTTTCCTCATGATTTGGTTGGGTCTAATTGTGCTGCTGTCCTGGGGCTCTGTGGGGTGTGTTTGTGTTTGTGTTTGTGAACAGAGCCTCAGGACCAGCTTGCTTAGGGGACTCTTCTCCAGGTTCATCTCTCTGTAGGTGATGGCTTTGTTATGGAAGGTTTGGGAATCGCTTCCTTTTAGGTGGTTGTAGAATTGAACGTCTCTTTTCTGGATTTTGATAATTAGTGGGTAATTCTGCTCTGCATGCATTATTTGGTGTTTTACGCTGTACACAGCAAAAAGAATCTCCTAGGCAACACCTTGTCTAGCAGTAAGCCCATAGGCCTACGTTTAGTGTGAAAGAACAGAGAAAGGTTCTGGAGAAAATCCCTTTCTTTGAGAACTTCTGCACTAAGCCAAACTACTGCATGTTTATTTTCCTATCAAATGGATTTTAAGTTGTTTTTTTTAATCACAGAGAGGAAAAATAATCAGGACATTCCCGAGATACAATGTAACCCAGTCTGAACCCGTTGTTACAATGTAACCCAGTCTGAACCCGTTGTTTCAATGTAACCCAGTCTGAACCAGTTGTTACAATGTAACCCAGTCTGAACCCGTTGTTACAATGTAACCCAGTCTGAACCCGTTGTTACAATGTAACCCAGTCTGAACCCGTTGTTACAATGTAACCCAGTCTGAACCCGTTGTTTCAATGTAACCCAGTCTGAACCCGTTGTTACAATGTAACCCAGTCTGAACCCGTTGTTACAATGTAACCCAGTCTGAACCCGTTGTTACAATGTAACCCAGTCTGAACCCGTTGTTTCAATGTAACCCAGTCTGAACCCGTTGTTTCAATGTAACCCAGTCTGAACCCGTTGTTACAATGTAACCCAGTCTGAACCCGTTGTTTCAATGTAACCCCGTCTGAACCCGTTGTTTCAATGTAACCCAGTCTGAACCAGTTGTTACAATGTAACCCAGTCTGAACCCGTTGTTTCAATGTAACCCCGTCTGAACCCGTTGTTTCAATGTAACCCAGTCTGAACCAGTTGTTACAATGTAACCCAGTCTGAACCCGTTGTTTCAATGTAACCCAGTCTGAACTCGTTGTTTCAATGTAACCCCGTCTGAACCCGTTGTTACAATGTAACCCCGTCTGAACCCGTTGTTTCAATGTAACCCAGTCTGAACCAGTTGTTACAATGTAACCCAGTCTGAACCCGTTGTTTCAATGTAACCCAGTCTGAACCCGTTGTTTCAATGTAACCCAGTCTGAACCCGTTGTTTCAATGTAACCCAGTCTGAACCCGTTGTTTCAATGTAACCCAGTCTGAACCAGTTGTTTCAATGTAACCCAGTCTGAACCCGTTGTTACAATGTAACCCAGTCTGAACTGGATGATTCTATTAACCCATTGTTACAATGTAACCCAGTCTGAACTGGATTCTATTAACCCATTGTTACAATGTAACCCAGTCTGAACTGGATGATTCTATTAACCCATTGTTTCAATGTAACCCAGTCTGAACTGGATTCTATTAACCCATTGTTACAATGTAACCCAGTCTGAACTGGATTCTATTAACCCATTGTTACAATGTAACCCAGTCTGAACTGGATGATTCTATTAACCCATTGTTACAATGTAACCCAGTCTGAACTGGATTCTATTAACCCATTGTTACAATGTAACCCAGTCTGAACTGGATGATTCTATTAACCCATTGTTACAATGTAACCCAGTCTGAACTGGATTCTATTAACCCATTGTTACAATGTAACCCAGTCTGAACTGGATTCTATTAACCCGTTGTTACAATGTAACCCAGTCTGAAATGGATGATTCTATTAACCCATTGTTACAATGTAACCCAGTCTGAACTGGATGATTCTATTAACCCATTGTTACAATGTAACCCAGTCTGAACTGGATTCTATTAACCCATTGTTACAATGTAACCCAGTCTGAACTGGATTCTATTAACCCGTTGTTACAATGTAACCCAGTCTGAAATGGATGATTCTATTAACCCATTGTTACAATGTAACCCAGTCTGAACTGGATGATTCTATTAACCCATTGTTACAATGTAACCCAGTCTGAAATGGATGATTCTATTAACCCGTTGTTTCAATGTAACCCAGTTTGAACCCGTTGTTTCAATGTAACCCAGTCTGAACCCGTTGTTTCAATGTAACCCAGTCTGAACCCGTTGTTTCAATGTAACCCAGTCTGAACCCGTTGTTTCAATGTAACCCCGTCTGAACCCGTTGTTTCAATGTAACCCAGTCTGAACTGGATTCTATTAACCCATTGTTACAATGTAACCCAGTCTGAACTGGATGATTCTATTAACCCATTGTTACAATGTAACCCAGTCTGAACTGGATTCTATTAACCCATTGTTACAATGTAACCCAGTCTGAACTGGATGATTCTATTAACCCATTGTTACAATGTAACCCAGTCTGAACTGGATTCTATTAACCCATTGTTACAATGTAACCCAGTCTGAACTGGATTCTATTAACCCGTTGTTACAATGTAACCCAGTCTGAAATGGATGATTCTATTAACCCATTGTTACAATGTAACCCAGTCTGAACTGGATGATTCTATTAACCCATTGTTACAATGTAACCCAGTCTGAACTGGATTCTATTAACCCATTGTTACAATGTAACCCAGTCTGAACTGGATTCTATTAACCCGTTGTTACAATGTAACCCAGTCTGAAATGGATGATTCTATTAACCCATTGTTACAATGTAACCCAGTCTGAACTGGATGATTCTATTAACCCATTGTTACAATGTAACCCAGTCTGAAATGGATGATTCTATTAACCCGTTGTTTCAATGTAACCCAGTTTGAACCCGTTGTTTCAATGTAACCCAGTCTGAACCCGTTGTTTCAATGTAACCCAGTCTGAACCCGTTGTTTCAATGTAACCCAGTCTGAACCCGTTGTTTCAATGTAACCCCGTCTGAACCCGTTGTTTCAATGTAACCCCGTCTGAACCCGTTGTTTCAATGTAACCCAGTCTGAACTGGATTCTATTAACCCATTGTTACAATGTAACCCAGTCTGAACTGGATTCTATTAACCCATTGTTACAATGTAACCCAGTCTGAACTGGATGATTCTATTAACCCATTGTTACAATGTAACCCAGTCTGAACTGGATTCTATTAACCCATTGTTACAATGTAACCCAGTCTGAAATGGATGATTCTATTAACCCATTGTTACAATGTAACCCAGTCTGAACTGGATTCTATTAACCCATTGTTACAATGTAACCCAGTCTGAACTGGATTCTATTAACCCGTTGTTACAATGTAACCCAGTCTGAACTGGATGATTCTATTAACCCATTGTTACAATGTAACCCAGTCTGAAATGGAATCCATTAACCCATTGTTACAATGTAACCCAGTCTAAACTGGATTCTATTAACCCGTTGTTACAATGTAACACATTCTGAAATGGATTCTATTAACGCGTTGTTACAATGTAACCCAGTCTGAACTAGATTCTATTAACCCATTGTTACAATGTAACCCAGTCTGAACTAGATGATTCCATTAACCCGTTGTTACAATGTAACCCAGTCTGAAATGGAATCTATTAACCCAATGTTACAATGTAACCCAGTCTGAACTAGATTCTATTAACCCGTTGTAACAATGTAACCCAGTCTGAACCAGATTCTATTAACCAGTTGTTACAATGTAACCCAGTCTGAACCAGATTCTATTAACCCATTGTTACAATGTAACCCAGTCTGAACTAGATGATTCTATTAACCTGTTGTTACAATGTAACCCAGTCTGAACTAGATGATTCTATTAACCCGTTGTTACAATGTAACCCAGTCTGAACTAGATGATTCTATTAACCCGTTGTAACAATGTAACCCAGTCTGAAATGGATTCCATTAACCCGTTGTTACAATGTAACCCATTCTGAACCAGATTCTATTAACCCGTTGTTACAATGTAACCCAGTCTGAAATGGATTCCATTAACCCGTTGTTACAATGTAACCCAGTCTGAACTAGATTCTATTAACCCATTGTTACAATGTAACCCAGTCTGAACTGGATGATTCTATTAACCCATTGTTTCAATGTAACCCAGTCTGAACTGGATTCTATTAACCCATTGTTACAATGTAACCCAGTCTGAACTAGATGATTCTATTAACCCGTTGTTACAATGTAACCCAGTCTGAAATGGATTCTATTAACCCGTTGTTACAATGTAACCCAGTCTGAACTGGATTCTATTAACCCTTTGTTACAATGTAACCCAGTCTGAACTGGATTCTATTAACCCTTTGTTACAATGTAACCCATTCTGAACTGGATTCTATTAACCCGTTGTTACAATGTAACCCAGTCTGAAATGGATTATATTAACCTGTTGTTACAATGTAACCCAGTCTGAACTGGATTCTATTAACCCGTTGTTACAATGTAACCCAGTCTGAACTGGATTCTATTAACCCGTTGTTACAATGTAACCCAGTCTGAACTGGATGATTCTATTAACCCATTGTTACAATGTAACCCAGTCTGAAATGGATTCTATTAACCCGTTGTTACAATGTAACCCAGTCTGAACTGGATTCTATTAACCCTTTGTTACAATGTAACCCAGTCTGAACTGGATTCTATTAACCCGTTGTTACAATGTAACCCATTCTGAACTGGATTCTATTAACCCTTTGTTACAATGTAACCCAGTCTGAAATGGATTCTATTAACCCATTGTTACAATGTAACCCAGTCTGAACTGGATGATTCTATTAACCCGTTGTTACAATGTAACCCAGTCTGAACTGGATGATTCTATTAACCCATTGTTACAATGTAACCCAGTCTAAACTGGATTCTATTAACCCGTTGTTACAATGTAACCCAGTCTGAAATGGATTCTATTAACCCGTTGTTACAATGTAACCCAGTCTGAACTGGATTCTATTAACCCTTTGTTACAATGTAACCCAGTCTGAACTGGATTCTATTAACCCTTTGTTACAATGTAACCCATTCTGAACTGGATTCTATTAACCCGTTGTTACAATGTAACCCAGTCTGAAATGGATTATATTAACCTGTTGTTACAATGTAACCCAGTCTGAACTGGATTCTATTAACCCGTTGTTACAATGTAACCCAGTCTGAACTGGATTCTATTAACCCATTGTTACAATGTAACCCAGTCTGAACTGGATTCTATTAACCCATTGTTACAATGTATCCAGTGATGTATCCATCCAGTTCCACTTTGCTGCAGATGTAACAGGGGACACTTTGAAAGGCATGTCTCTGTCTGTAACCCGTTATGTGAGAAACTGCAAAGGTATTTGTGTAGCTCATATGCACGGGTCAACTACTGGTTGATGAAATTGCACCAAAGATGGCTGCAGGAGTAACGATAAAACTTAGGTATTCCATAGACTCTGGCTGGCAGCTGTAGAATGTCTATGAGAGGCGCTACTGTATCTTTAAATTGAATTAAGGTTCACGGGGTTCTCACGAGATTAACCGCTCAATTCAATGGATACAGGCCATAATAACTCAATGCGTAAGCATGACTGATGGGTGCCTCCTTATCGCGGTCTCACACACACACACACAACACCAATCAGCCTGTAGCAAATATGTCTTATTGGTTACTCACAAACAACAACAGCTGTTATAAATCCGTCTTCTTCTGACAAAATGTCAATCAGTCAGACTGTCTGTGTGTCAAATCCAATACAACAATAGGCTGAACTCATAATACAAAGGCAGCATTGATTTGATGATATTTGTTATCTCATTCTAAAATTGAACTTTGACAATGGGCGGTTTGTCTTACGCCTGCTACGTTAGGTGGCATTTGGGCAAAAAAAAAACTCTGTTCCAGCCCCACGTTTAACCAATCACTGGCCTCAATGGCTACATATTAAGCTATATCGGCTACATTGTAACGTATTTCTTAGGCTACAATGGGAGTTCGCATAGCATAGCCTAATCACACAACTGCATAACATTGTGCAAAAACCAGCCAGCTCTGGTTTGAGTGAGGGTCAGTGAAAATATAGCAAACAATATTTATCATAATTTTGTCAAATGAACCGACCGTGCAAATGGATCCGGACGCACAATCCTACTATTGGCTTGATCAGATAAATGGATCCACGCGATGCAGACCAGCTTGATCTGGAGCAAATCGCAGCATGTATATCGTTCGATCTGGATAAATCAAATCAAATCAAATTTTATTTGTCACATGCGCCGAATACAACAGGTGTAGGTAGACCTTACAGTGAAATGCTTACTTACAAGCCCCTAACCAACAATGCAGTTTAAAAAATGATACTAAGTCAACGTCCAACATGTTGCAAACATGTAAACGCCCAAATAAATGTAATATGTCCGCTAATAGCCTATTATCCCTGGCATCTGTTTCAGGCCAGCTGTGCGTCCCTGTTTCAACTAAAGCCCTAATTAACTGCCAGCCACAACCCCTCCCTCAAAAAAACGTGGTATCAAATCCAACATGTGTTATAAAGGTATCCAGACACTTACTGCACCAAGCTCCGATCCTTGTCTGGCACGGTCACAGCAGTCCGCCGCCAGAGATGTCCCTGAATAGCTAGCCTAACGAAGCTAATTGGACATGTATGCAGCGGAAACTCAGCACCAACAGGCGTAGCAGCAGGGCCGTAGTTCCTTTCACAATAAATGCCCAACATGAAATCAATGCAAATAAACAGGACAAAATATCAATATCTCGATTTTTACAGGAATCCAAATCATATAAATGTAAAATATTCTTGCTCCATACCCAAAAATGTTCATGGCCAGGTTTATCATAATTTAAAAGTCAATGATAGTTCAATGTTTTTTTTCTCAGACAAAGACTTTTATTTGCAAATATTTTTAGGGTAGTCTCTAGTGTTTGGTTATGTGTGCTAACTTCACCTTACTATTTTTGCGGAACAGATAGATAATTGATGACAATAGCATGTACTTAACCAGGCAAGTCAGTTAAAAAAAAAATTCTTATTTACAAAGACGGCCTACCCCGGACGACGCTGGGCCAATTGTGCACAGCCCTATGGGACTCCCAATCAAGGACGGATGTGATACAGCCTGGAATCGAACCTGGGACTGTAGTGACCACTCTTGCACTGAGACGCAGTGCCTTAGACCGCTCCACTCGGGAGCCCCAATACAACTTTGCAAGATATCAGCTTTTTTCCCTTTGTATTGTCTAGTTCTCCATAAGCTTTCGTTAAAGAATATCAGGAAGCAGAATCACTGCATTATGCGCATCATCAGCAGACTCCCTATATTTGAAGCAATATAAACGTCCACTGATTATTCAAGACTGGGGCTTGCTCCTTTGTAGAAGAGGAAACATTACAAAGCCAACAAAAAGCGTTTACACAAGCAGCCCAATTCTGATATTTTCCACAAAATGTTCATTTTACCAAGCACGTCAGATTTTTTCACATCAGGTCTTTTCAAGAGCTAATCTGATTAGTCAAAATACCAATTAGTTTAAAAAAAAGATCAGAATTGGGCTGGCTGTCTAAACCCCGCTTTATATGGCCCTTAACGGCCTGATATGGTTTGATGGAGTGCATGGCAGCGTATATAACTTGGCTTGTAATTGAAATTGCCATGTATGTTGCTTTCACTTTTGCCCCAGATAATGGGGGAGGGGTAAATATTCAACATCAAGGGCAGCGGAAGGAAAGCTGGTTTTCCAATTGTCAGCTCTATTAACACAAACCTAATGGATTGAACTGTTGTAAATCAGTTCTAGGCTGCTGTACACTGGGCCTTTGATTTTACAAAATACAAATTAAATGGAACCATAGAGAAACATTAACTAACATATTTTCAATCATATGTAAAATTCACTCTAATAAACCTATCCAAATTTGAACTTATCCACGCAATCTTTGCAGCCATTCACATCATAGGCCTATCTAACTAGAGTCTGGACTAGTGAACGTGATAGGGTTAACCAGGCAAGGAGGTAACTAGCCCCCTTAAGAACAATGTCTACTTGCTGACACAAAAAAAGGAACATTTGGAAAGAAAATTGGTAGTGATTAAAGGTCATGCTTAAGCGAATAAACTATAAAAGGAAATCATTTTTTTTGTTATTTAATGAAATATTTTTTTTAGAAAAGGTGCGTTTTTTTAAGCACCAGTGTAATCCCAGCAGTCTTTAAAATTACACTCAGGAGCAAAAGATGTTCAATAGTTGTTTTTAATAATAAACAAAAAATATTACTTAGAATATAATAGTGAAATGGATTATAAATAAGAACATTAAATAACATTGGAGTATAACATCAAATAACAATAACTTAACTAATTAATTCAGCGTAACATTGATGTGGCAACTTTCTTATGCTCTGCTATTGCAAGATTCTAATTTGTACATAGGTCACAAATTAGCTATCCCCGGTAAAATTGGATCACAATTCATGAGCCCACCTCCTGCACTGCTCACACCTAATCCAGTCCCCACCTGTGACTGAAAACAGGGGGAGATACCAATTGAAAAGTTTTTATTTTTTACATAGCTAGCTATATGACATAAAATGCTGTGTA
Source organism: Oncorhynchus masou masou (assembly GCF_036934945.1). Taxonomy (NCBI): domain Eukaryota; kingdom Metazoa; phylum Chordata; class Actinopteri; order Salmoniformes; family Salmonidae; genus Oncorhynchus; species Oncorhynchus masou. The sequence goes on from NC_088243.1 coordinate 85,134,610, forward strand.
AAATAGCTAAAATGCTATAAAGTAACATTAACTTTAAAGTTACAACTGCAATTAAGTTACGTTATCTTTTTGATGTATTTCATCTCAGACGATCTGGTAGTAAGGTTGCTAGCTAGCACCCATAGCAGCTTATGCTAACTAGATCGCTGGCTAGCATTTACTGCTAGTGAAGTTGCTAACTAGCAAGTTAGCATAAACTAGTGCTAACTAGGATCGTAATTGTCTAAATGACAGGTAAAAACACATTCATAACCATAAACCTAAAAATAAACCAAGTGTGTGTGTGGGGGGGGGGGGGGTGCCCAACACACTCATCCAACATATTACTAGTTCACAAAAAAATTCTAGACATTGATTGTTCTCTCTAAACAAGAGTATTATTTAGCTTAAGGCTTTCCTACTTGTATATTTTAAAAAACAAGTATAGATCTCACTTCATTGGAATATATCTACAACTTGATCAATTTACCTCAAATTGGTTTTGTTGAAATATCTCCAAAGGTTGTGATGTCATAGAGGACATTTTTGTTGAGCAAGAGCAGTGCCAGCTAGGGAAGTGGTGGGGAAATAATTTGGTGACATCTTGTGGAATTACAGGGGGGTGGAGGGCCAGTTACCCCTTAGTACCCTACAGTGCAAACAATAAAGCAAGGTATGAATATAGGGACATTTACTGCCATCTAGTGGTCTGTTTTGGGAGCACATTCTCACTCAGGAGGAGGACAAATCGTCAGCTGGTTGGTTAGTCATTGCTAATAGAGGTGACATTGGACTCCAGCGCAGGGTTTCACAAAGTCGGGGCTTGTACTCGATTAATTAAGGTCTCTAATTAGTAAAGAACTCGCCTCACCTGGTAGTTCTAGGTAAGGAACTCCCCTCACCTGGTAGGTCTTAGTAAGGAACTCCCCTCACCTGGTTGTCTAGGTCTTAGTAAGGAACTCCCTCACCTGGTTGTCTGGGACCCAGTAAAGAACTCCCCTCGCCTGGTTGTCTAGGTCTTAGTAAGGAGCTCACCTCACCTGGTAGATCTTAGTAAGGAACTCCCCACACCTGGTTGTCTGGGACCCAGTAAAGAACTCCCCTCGCCTGGTTGTCTAGGTCTTAGTAAGGAGCTCACCTCACCTGGTAGATCTTAGTAAAGAACTCCCCTCACCTGGTTGTCTAGGTCTTAGTAAGGAACTCCCCTTACCTGGTTGTCTAGGACCCAGTAAAGAACTCCCCTCACCTGGTTGTCTGGGTCTTAGTAAGGAACTCCCCTCACCTGGTTGTCTGGGTCTTAGTAAGGAACTCCCCTGCTCCCCTAATTTTGACACCCCTGCTCTAGTGTCTAGGCATATGTCTGTCCTTATATACCAATACAACTGGGAACTCGGAAATCTCAATTTTCTAACGTAAGTGCTTTCAAGACAACTGGGGACTCAGGAAAAAAAACAAGTTCCATCTGTCAAAAATCCTTTTGAATATGAATCCAACTCGAAATTCCAAGTCGGAAACTCGGGCATCTTTCTATCACTAACGTAATCATTTGACCCCCCCCCAAGCATTTCGCTACACTCACATTAACACCAGCTAACCATGTGTACGTGACAAATAAAAGTTGATCAAGGGGCAACGTCATTCTCAAAGTTAAAGGTCACTCTTGCCTCTGTGCCACGCAGAGCGCCTAAGAACCATACAGGACAAAGCAGCAAAGGAACAACTTCAATCTTTATTATATAGCGGAGGCTGCAAAACAGAAAGGTAACTATAACAAGGGATGTCATTTTGTACAAGTGTTCCTCTGAAATAGGTTTTACTCAACTAATGGACAGGTGAGTGACAGAAAAGGTATTTGCTGGGGGTGAAATATACACTGTATTCAGAAAGTATTCAGACCCCTTAACCTTTTCCACATTTTGTTACGTTACAGCCTTATTTTAAAATTGATTTCCTCCAGACGGGACGCTTGGCATTCAGGCCAAAGAGTTCAATCTTGGTTTCATCAGACCAGAGAATCTTGATTCTCATGATCTAAGGAGACCTTTAGGCGCATTTGGAAAACTCATGTGCCATTTATTGAGAAATGGCTTCCATCCGACCTCACTACCATAAATGCCTGATTGGTGGACCGCTGCAGAGATGGTGGTCCTTTTGGAAGGCTCTCCCAACTTTACAGAGGAACTCCAGAGCTCTGTCAGAGTGACCATCGGGTTCTTGGTCACCTCCCTGAAGGTACCCAAGAACACCGTGGCTCATTTTGCCATTGGCGGCCAGCTCTAGGAAGTCTCTCGGTGGTTCCAAACTTCTTCCATTTAAGAATGATGGAGGCCACGGTGTTCTTGGGAACCTTCAATGCAACAGAAATTGTTGGTACCCTTCCCCAGATCTGTGCCTCGACACAATCTGGGGCGGCAGGGTAGCCTAGTGGGTAGCTTGTTGGACTAGCAACCAAAAAGTTGCAAGTTCATATCCCCATGCTGACAAGGTACAAATGTTGTTCTGCCCCTGAACAGGCAGTTAACCCACTGTTCCTAGGCCATCATTGAAAATAAGATTTTGTTCTTAACTGACTTGCCTAGTTAAATAAAGGTAAAATAAAAATCCTATCTTGGAGCTTGAGGATAATTCCTTAGACCTCATGGCTTGGTTTTTGCTCTAACGTCAACTGTGGGACCTTACATAGACAGTTGTGTGCCTTTCCATATCATGTCCAATCAATTGAATTTACCACAGGTTGACTCCAAGTTTTAGAAACATCTCAAGGATGTTCAATGAAAACAGGATGCACCTGAGCTCAACTTCAAGCCTCATCGCAAAGGGTTTGACTACTTACGTAAATAAGGTATTTCTGTTCTAAATTTTTTTTTTTTTTTTTTTTACATTTGCAAACATTTCTAAAAACATTTTTTCACTTTGTCATTACGCGGTATTGTGATGTCATTACGGGGTATTGTGATGTCATTACGGGGTATTGTGATGTCATTACGGGGTATTGTGATGTCATTACGGGGTATTGTGATGTCATTACGGGGTATTGTGTGTCGATTGGTGATGAAGAAAATGTATTTAATCCATTTTAGATTAAGGCTGTAATGTAACAAAAATGTGGAAAAAGTCAAGGGGTCTGAATACTTTCTGAAAGCAGCGTAAAACAGAATGCTGTAGTTTGTCAGTGTCATGATAAAACATTAAATACAAAAGTGCAAAGAGAAAGAAGAATTCAATTCCATCCAGCGCTCAACCAAGTCTGAAAACAATGATTTAAAATTCACACAAAAAAAAAAGCCATTGAATTTCTGTTAGAAAAATGTTCACAACATAACATGTTTGTTTACTGCAACCTTCCAGTTTGAGGCCATGCTGAGTTAGCTGTACCAAAACTTTTCTATACTAGAATTATGTTCCTATCACAAGGGTTACATTTAAGCCTTAATCTCAGCAGATTAATTAATTCAAAGCAGATCTTTTTCCTGACAAAACCAGCAGGTACTATGAGACTGTCTGCTTCCAAAATGGCACCCTATTACTATATAGTACACTGTAATCTTTACAATGAAGAATCATTTTTCAGAGATAAATATAACATCATGCACAGAGAGAGAAGGAACTGGTTCCATGGACTGTGGTGGGTGTCGGATGTGTGGTCTTCTTTAAAGATGAATGTGACATTTTTTTTTCCATTTTGCATTTTGTGAAATTATGGCACACATTTTGGTCCATGGATTGATGGATGCTTACTTTGTCACAACTCTATACCGAATGCTCCCTTCTCCCGCATCTTCTCCCACTTCTTCACTAAGAAGAATCTAGAGCAATACTTCACAGGCATTGGGATCTTTTACAGGAAGTAGTCAGGAGTGCGACGGGTCACATGGGGTTCACCTCTGCGAGGGGCGGGGTCGAACTGAAGGCTGGAATAGAAACACAGCCACTCACACATCTGAAACGAGGCCTTGGAGCGACGTTCCATCTAATAGAGGGTTCGCTTCATTTCATCAATCAAGATAAGAAAAGGAAGTTTGCTAACTCATTTATCTACTCGTAACAATTTCCAATGTACGGAGTTTAACAATAAAGCTAAAGTAAAGAATTGTCAACAGGAATTTTATTCTGATGTGAATACTTACAAGGAGTACTTGAGCGTGTCATCCAGCTCCATGATGGCGGCCTGGTTTCCACAGCGATAGCAGTAATTGGGTGCACTGAAGATAGTCACTACGTTACGGTCATGGCACCAGTTATAACCCTGTCAAAAACAAACACTCAGGAAACCAGAGGTACATCATGGCACCAGTTATAACCCTGTCAAAAACAAACACTCAGGAAACCAGAGGTACATCTAAGAACAAGACAATCAAAAAACAAAAAGGAATTCATGCAAATACAAAAGAATGTCTGCATTTTGGTATAAAAATACATACATTTTCAGTCCTTAAAAACATACCTCCATGACCAGCTGGTGAGCTCTGGAGACCAGGGTGAGTCCGTTAGCATGGTTGAAGGTCTCTGAGATGTCTTGTCCAAAGGTGTAGCCGGCACCGCGGGGAGAGATGCCCCAGCCGCCACGGTCATCAGGGTCTGACCACAGCAGGTCACACATCGGACCCTGGGGGAGGGAGACGGTGGCCATGTTAGTAAGGTCAACAATACAGCGAACACCACATGATGTGAATAAGGTGGCCATATTGGTGAGGTCAGGCTGCAACAGAGTCACCACATGATTTTATCTAAGGTGTTTGCTGAGCGCATATTACAACTGTGAGATGAGTAGTGACTGGTTGGCCAGAAGTCCATGGAACAGATTAAACATCTGCTATACAATGTCAGGGCTTACAGACTCCAGTGGTTCAATATCCACACTATGAAGATGCCGAACAACTGGAAACGCATCACTCTACATGAACTGAACAAAGCAGGGACCTCCTGGCTAGAGGCAAAAGCTGTCACACAGAAGTGTTTAAGTCAAGTAAGTCAATATTACGAAACAACCTATTGGACATGTATTCTAACTAGCATGGTAATATGAAGATTGGACGTCGTTTCTAGGAACGTGGAAGTGAGCTGACCTCATGAGGAACTTCCTGTAAGCGATCCAGCGCTCTGATGTGTTCCAGTGTGTCTATAGAGGGGGACAGTCCACCGTGGAGACAGAAGATCTGCAGAGGAACAACAGGTCAGGACATTTCCTTCTAAAAATGTGTTCGAACGAATCAAATCATTAAGGCTTAAAATACCATCTAACACCGTGTTGGGTTGTAGATGTTTTTATTTTTACAATCTGTATTGTACAGCACGTTGCTGCTGAATTGCATGGTTATGTAATAACAGTAGTGATCAAAGAAGAGACCGCTTTCCAACCACGGAGCATGAATTGAGGAGCAAACTGAAGGAGAGGAGATTCAAAAACACGGACGACAACAGAATTCAATTTAAAAAAACAATTTTTTTGTTGCTAAAAGTAGAACCAATGCGTTACGGCTTTTAGCCTTTATTGTGGTTTTTGACTACGGTCAAAAGCCGAAAAAAAGTTGGTTCTATTTGTAAAAAAGAAAGAAAAGAAAAGCTTTTTATTGAATTACATTGTCCTCCGTGTTGCTGAATCTCCTCTCTTTCATAACAGTGATCCTAATAGTACATGAGTTTTATATAGCGCTCTTCAGGGCCCCAATCAATAGACACTTATGTAATGCTTCTACTAATAAATAAATATGTAATACGTTAAAATATGTCACATTTGGGGGGGGGGGGGGGGGGGGGGGCAACGTGACCAAATTCACATAGAAGTGTGAGTTATAGAGCTGTCTTTCTCATTGAAATGAAGCCTAATTAGTGGTAGATCTGTTCTGTGTGCACTATTTCTACGCTTCCCGGTCTTAAGTTTCATCTGTGCGCCTTTTACTGTCAGTTTTGATTTGCTTCAAACAGCTAAAAAAAAAATATATATATATTTTTGGTTATGAAAAATATATTTCACAGTAGTTTAGATAGAACGATGCTTCTCTACACAATGACTGCTGGTATTGTTACATAAACAGAAATTAAGCAAACTGTTAAGATTTTTTTTTGCAACCATGAAATGGCGGAGTGATTTCTGCATAATGCACGTGTAACAACTAATATCTCACCTGGTTATCTACCAAGGCAGTCAGGGGCAGATAGTCAAATAAGTCTGTGAAGTACTTCCAGACGTTGGCGTTTCCGTATTTCCTTAAACACTCGTCGTAGAAGCCGTACACCTGGGTGATCTGTCTGCTCTCGTGGTTCCCTCGGAGGATTGTGATTCGCTCACGGTACCTCACCTGAAAAACAAATGATTAACATCTCTGGATTGGACAAAATGCGCATTGACAAGACATTACATTCACAGTGACTGCACCTCCAGACATGGTTTAAGGTTGACGACAACATTTACAGTAGCAGCCAGTGAATCTTATCCTGTGTTATATCAGTAGGCTGTCCTCCCTGTAGACCTACTGGCCTCCACTAGCAGTTTGAGTTTTAACCTGGTTGCGGTTTTTCCCTGTGCAAAATACACCAACTAAGCAATATCAGAAAGTTATCAGCCGAAGCTATTATAGAACACACTCTAAAACAGGAATGGGCAACTGGCAGGCCACGGGCATTTTGCAGGGCCCGTGTATCAATAGGAACCCAGTCTCAATTTACTGTTGAGAATTAGAATTGATAAGCTTCAATAAATATTGTGGTCGTGCATCAGCAGTTTCTCTCGTTATGTGTCACTAACAGTCACTCAATTAGTCCATGCAAGCTAAAAATGTTTAGATTGATAAGTTAGCCTAGTCAGCGATCTAAACTTGTATTAATCATGGCCGGACACAGACCAGGGGCCCCAATAGATTTTGCAAACATTTCTGTCCACCCTATGGCAAAATTGCATGAAATTACTTGATTAGGTGAACTCCTTTTGAGTCGTCAGGCAATTCCACTGCAGCCCCTCATGATGCATTTAGTTGCCCTTTCCTGCTCTAAAACATTTGTCTATGTTTACCTTGAGAGATACTAGGAGGCTGACTGTCTCTACAGAATAGTAGCCCCTGTCCACATAGTCTCCCATGAAGAGGTAGTTGGTGTCCGGAGACTTCCCTCCGATTTTAAACAGCTCCACCAAGTCGTGGAACTGTCCGTGGACATCTCCACACACGGTGACCGGACATCTCACCTCCTGCACATTAGACTCCTTCGTCAGAATCTCTTTGGCCTGGGAAAGAAATGAGACAAGAGTTTGGGGTTAGGAATTTAAACAAGAGGGTGGGGAAAATAGGGGATACAAAGGGGAAGAGCGGGAGTTCGGGTCTGTGTAAGTTATTTCTTGTTTGAGTACTTTATTTATAAAAATGCATGCATATTTTTAAGCTCTAACTATATACGGTAGTTGATACCCAAGGGGCACAATTGGAAATTCAACTGCAACAAGCCAGAACGGAGCGTAAGAACAAACTGAAATTTCCAAACACATTCATATAAAGAATACAACATCAACGCTATTCAGTCAACGCATGTCAGCCAACCCCACAGTGGATGCAATGGCTATAGACTCCGCCGCCATTTTCAGAATAATGTAGCTAGTAACTAACTAACTAGTAACGAACTAGTAACTAACTAGCAGTAACAAACCATAGCCGGTGGGGAAATTAACCGTGCTCGGACCAAATAACAATTTAAGAGAGTTGCTTAACATAGCGATATTAGCTAAGCTAATTTGCCGGCTAAGGGCTTGCAAGATCATACGAATTAAACGGGTTAAAATTACCTTCTCGCAAAGGGCTTTGACTTGATTTTCCGAGAGCTGTTTGCATTCGCCGAGTTGCTCAATCCACCCATCCAATTCCTTAGTGAATGACTTGTCGTCCATGTCTGGTTATATTTCAGCGAGCAAACTCCCTAGTTAGGTTACCTATTGAAAACTAGTTTAGTTAATGCGTTCTCGTCATTCGCACTCTTTTTGCTTTCGTCGAAAATGAATGTACGAACTAGCTAGGTCACCGACACCTGCTTTAAATTGGTTCAACCCCCCTTACTAGCTAGCTACTCGTTAAAAAATAAGCGCTGCATGCGCCTCGATATCCTGTTTATCTGAAATAGCTAAAGAAATGCGGGGTACAGCCGCAGTTGCAGAAAACTGGCTCTGTATGAAATTCCGAGGACCCAACCCTGCTTCTTCACCGAGCAACAATCAATGAGAGAGTTTTATTACACTGGCCCGAAATGAACAGGGAAACGCTCCTTCACAACATCAGGCGAAAGCGGGGAGGGAGGAGCGCAATACTCAAATCAAACATTACTCTGCGTCTCTCTGTCAGGCTGTCAACAAGGCAGCATGGTGCATCGCCCAGTAACATCTCTTTTCCATAAAATAAATGTTTGAATTTTCAAACTAGGATTGGGAAGGCAGATAAATCGTTTTTCTTAATCACTTTTGCATGTGGAAACACAGAATCCAACTCATCCCTCCACCACGTGTTTAATTACGTCACTTTTGTTTTGAGCCGACAACGCCGACGGCCAGAGCTGGGCACCTGGTTCACGCTCGGGAGCCAGCCCGGTTCCTAAACAAATGCAATCACTATTCACCGATTCAAATTTATCACGCCGGGGTAACCCGAGTCAGATAAACGAAACCCCCCGGTATATTGCTGCGTTTACGTCATTGGCCGACATTGGCCGTCCCCTTCATCTGGGCTTTGCTCCCACCGTGTGGTTACGAATGGGAACTTCAATGTGCTCTCGTTATTAAAATAATTCATCTATCACAATAAATACCATGAATATTGTGGATAATAGTGTGAATAGGTATACTACTATTGAAATGCATATGCAGGTTTTCAAGCTGAAATAAATGGTATTAAAAATATTTATATAATAATTCACAGTGAATAAATACAACGGACTGGCAGGATGCAAAAAGCAACTATCCAGAATTTAAAGCGGCTCCTAATGTTTAAGACACACGCATGCGCATTGAGGTTCACCCTAGTCAGCAGTATGAGAAATGGTTCATGCAATCGTGATCCTTTGAGACGTCCCAACTCCGAGGTTACTCCATTGAATTTGAAATTTAAAATGGTTAAGGTACGATTTGAGGTTATGGTTAAGGTTAGGGAACTGTAGTAGGGGTTAAGGTTAGGGTTTAGGGTAGCGACGTCCCACGGTACCCGGGTATCACTACCCAGGATAAAATGGCAGCACCTTTGAGGCAAGGAGGACAGCAGGTAAGACATTCAATATTTAAGGTTTATTTTCTGTTGTAAAATAACATATAGTTAACTGAACCTCTTCACCTAAACCCTAGCTACATCGTCACTTTGAAATCGGTACAGCTCGCGTCCACGAGGACTTATGTTTTGAACCAGTCATTAGATTTGACAGACCTGTCTGATACCATAACAGCAACAAAACTAGTTGAATTAATGATCAAGCTTGATACAATGTAGCAACCAGTGTTAGGGAAGCTACTCTGAAAATGTACTTTACTAAGCTACCAATTACTCCGAACTGGAATAAGTTAAGTTACACACCCATAAGAAAAATATAGTTTACTAATATATACATATTAAATAGTTTATAAGTTACTTTGAAAATGTATTTCACTACATCCAAACTACTTCGTGAAAAATTATCATATCTAAAATGTAATTGACTACAAATTGCAAGAATATTATCACACAAAAGTCAGATGTTAACAGAAAGTGTAATTCAGCCTATTAAACACAAAAACGATGTTTCAAGCGAGAATTGGGAAGGTCTGATGCTGAAAACACCACTACATGGCAAACAAAATATGAACTACTGAAAACAGTACCAATATTTGAATTTAGTTAAACTACCACCAAGATACTGCAAAATGTAAGGAAATTACTCATTGAACTATTTGTAGTTCACTACTCCCCAACACTGGTAACAACCAACACATCTACAGTTAATGGGTTTCTACTCCTAGTTTCTCAGTCAAATGTAATTTACATGTTTTATATTTACAGGGCTTGATCATTTGCAGATGAATGATTTGCATGTATTTGACATTTTCTTAATCCTGTGTCTATTTCCAAGCCTCTGGATGCTGCTAACCTCAAAGACCTGAGAGTTGTTGCTCTGAATGGCTTCTTGGTCAAAGGAGAGACGCTCAAGCTGGACACTAAGGTAGGAACTAGGAACTCCCAGAGGAGGCTACTGAAAAGCTAATACTAAATATACATAACACCAAGCCACAGTGGATGAAAGAATAATGGAATCCCAGTCCACCTACAGAATCAGAAACGTTGACATTTTAGGGGTTACATTACTTGTTACTCCTGACTAAAATCCTCACCATAAAGTCTGTGAAATATAGTGATTAATATAGTGATTATGAGCAGGTTTGTACATGCTGCTTCAAGTCTGAATGTCTTCTCTGTTCTCTCTCTACCCAGTCTGAACCCCTCCATCTTGGGTGGAATGACAGTCAGCGTCAGGGACAAGTATGTGGACATGTTTACCAAGATACAGAAACAGACCAAGATCATTAGGGAGCCCTAATAATTGGCATAGGTTGTGTCCCACATTACACCATACTCCCTACAGTATGTAGAGCTATTAAGGGCTACGAGACCAGGCTGAGGGAATAGGGTGCCATTTGGGGGTATTTTTTTTGTTTTAAACGTTTTGCTTAATCAACTGGACCTAAGTCCTGTGAACTCAATAGGGAATGAATGACTAGTGGAACAATGTTACGGGGAAATGCCTTGCCTATGTGTATTATTGCTTCCCAGCTTCAAGCTTAACAGTACAAAGTATTCCAGTAAATTGAGTCTTTCTGTTGTCATGTTTGTTTTGATTAGTTAGGATCCTCATTGGCCTACGCTGATGCTGACAGCTCGTCTTACTGGGGTCCCGGACACATAATGAAAAAAACATTACAGACAAAAGACATTACAATTGACATACATTTAAAAACATGAACATGTAGTGTATCTATCAGTTCCACATACATGTCAGTTCATACACACAACATGTAGCTCATATTAAATATGATGTATTATGAAAAACACTGTATTTCTCTGTTTTTTGGTGTTTATTTGTAGCCAGGGCGAAGCTAGTTGATTTGTAGCCTCGTAAATAGTGAGGCTAGTTGATTTGCGGATGCAGTCAAATAAATGTGTATAGAAAACATTTGTTTACAGTTTCACAGAGGCCAACTACTGTTTGACAATCAGACAGCGAAGAACTAGCGATGTGACTGAAATGTGAATATGTATGAAACTGTACACAAACTGATGCGAGTTCTGTAAATTAGATTGCTTTCCCACTAACGTCAGGTCAAATGTAGTTATATTACACGGTTTAGTAGATCAAGCTAGTTTTTTATCCTGTACTTAATGTTTGTCATTGTTATACTACCACCTACTGAAAGTACAGTATTGATAAACCTCTGTTTATAAAGGTTCCCACTAGTTACCACAGCCGCAAAGTCAAATTTACCTATATCGTAAAATGTTATGAAGACACAAATTTGCTTTTTGGTCTTAATATAAGGTTACGGTTAGGCATAAGGTTAGCAGTGTGGTTAATGTTAGGTTTAATGTTAAGGTTTAAAATCACATTTTAAGACGAGACGTAGAAATGGGCGGGGTTTATGACTGGCTGTCACGAGTGACGACCGTTTCTAAAACTGTTTCAAAACTGTTACCTCATTTCCTGGACACAATGTCCACAATTTCAAAACAAAGATTACAAATAAAATACATAATATCCTATATTCTTGATCGAAATATGTCTGGATTACATGCCATTTTTTTTATTACAGTAAATGTCTTTATAGGGCTGCTAGGTTTCCTTAAAGTCTGGCGCGCCTGCGCTTTGAGCCCCTCCTATTTTATAAAAAGAAAGCAACCAGAGGAAAATGGCTGCCTTTCTCACTTAAACCTCTGTCCTAGAAGAAGAAATAAATATCAAATACCCGGCGCATAATGTCATCCAGGATCAAGTTAATATCCATGGAATATAAAGGCGTAGAATACATGCGTTTTTAGGATGTTATGGAGGTCAAGAATGGAAAATCTGTTTCATATTTAACCCTTTGCATTCTATGATCCGCCTACAAATGAGGTTTGTGGTTTTTTAATGTTCTGAAAATGTACTCGCAAATGCAGCAGTTTTATTCGTGGTATTTCGTTGTAGTAGCGCCCATTGCCCCATTTATACGGCTGTTGTATTATTGGGTTGTTAACGCATAATAGCGAGACACTACGTTGCGTATTGTATTAACACCGCCGATATGGTTTTGCAACAATAGCCTATTCTAATTAAGAATGTTGGACAAGATGTTTTCACATAGAATAGATACTTTATAACATATGCATTACATAGTGATGTGCATCACCAACTTAGGTTCTTATTGTGTGTTTATGTGCATGCTCGTAAGTTTGTGTCACACATACCAATTCAATGACTCTAAACCTGCTTCTCTTTTCATTTGTACCCCTCAACAGAAAATGATGCACCAAGTCACTGGCAGCAGCAATGACTATTGCATGAGTGGCCTTGCAGAGGAATGTCAACACCCAACCAGCCACTTTGACTTATGTAGCTCGCAATCCAACAAATTCTACCCTTCGCCTCCACCCCCTACTCTACAGCTGCCCCACCCAAACCTGCACAAGCCCATGCCCTGTCAAATGCAACAAGAGACCCAGAATGAGTTCCACCCTCAGACTGTGAGGATCCGAGGGCCCAGTGAGGCTCCAACTGGGACAGAGAGCTCCAAGAAAAAGAAAGGAAGCGTTGTCAAATCCGGCCGTAGAGGGAGACCCTCGGGGACCACGAAGTCAGCCGGTTACCGGACAAGCACTGGACGTCCGTTGGGGACCACGAAAGCTGCGGGGTTCAAGACCAGTCCCGGCAGGCCTCTGGGTACGACCAAAGCAGCAGGCTACAAGGTTAGCCCTGGCAGGCCTCCTGGTAGCATCAAGACTCTGGCTCGGCTCAAGAAACTGGAGTACGGGAGCTGTGATGGTACCAAGAAACTAGGCTTCGGTAACTGCGTCGGCGGAGCCAAGAAACTGGACTATGCCAGCTGTGACGGTACCAAGAAATTGGACTATGCCAGCTTCGAAGTGGCACCTTTCCCTTACAACCTGATGCAGAAACGAGGCTTGCGTGAGCCTACAGGCAAAGTGGAGGAAACTAACGAGTAGTTATACCTGCGTCTCGTATCTATTGCCTGGAAATCATATTTGAGTGCTTGTCCTAAAGGGTGTTGATGTCTAGAAGGGACTCATGTAGCCAAAATATTGGTTGACTTTTGGATATGTCTGGCACTGGTTACTAACGAATGGCTTCTCCTCTACTCATTGCACTCTGCTGATATTGTCACCATGTAATCTGTCCCTATCCAAAGACTGAAATCGCTCTCTTTTTTTCAATTAGTTTGTTATCTTATTTTACAGAAATTGCATGATAAAGCATATAATAAATACAATCAATATACTTTAGCTAAACAGGAATGAGAAATAGCCTACTATTCGTCATAATCTAGTCAAATGCTCGCTGTCTGGAGAAGGGTTGATGTTTTGTTTAAATGTTTAAATATCGGACTTTCATTCATCTGTTTATTTTATGCTCTGATATAATGTGCTTTTATCATTAGTAGTTTGCTTGTCCTGATGTTTTCCACATTGAAAATGCATCTTAGTAGGAAACAACACAAAACACACTAGCAAAACATGAATCTTAAGCATCTCCCAGAGTGCGTGTGGCAGTGTTTGTGTCTTTTTGTGTTGTATGGTATAACATATTTTTTATTTGTATTTATACATAGCATATTTATACACAGGATTTCATGCAATATAACATTGTTACAACATGTTTTTTGAAATTGTGCTCAAACTTTTGGGCCTCCCGAGTGGCACAGCGGTCTAAGGCACTCCACCGCAGTGCTAGAGGCGTCACTTCAGACCTGAGTTCGATCCCGGGCTGTATCACAACCGGCCGTGATTGGGAGTCCCATAGGGTGGTGCACAATTGGCCCAGCGTCGTCCAAGTTAGGGGAGATTTTGGCCGGGGTAGGCCGTCATTGTAAATAAGAATTTGTTCTTAACGGACTTGCCTAGTTAAATAAAGATTACAAAAAATAAAAAATAAACTGACACGAACACAGTGCATCTGAAAACCTCTCATAACACTTATTTGACGACAAAGGAATTGTTATTTCTAACTCTTTGTGAATATTAATGGTTTTGTCTTCTCAATGTACTGTATTATCCTTTATTCTTTGTTCTCACAAGTTAACTATCAATTGATTAAAGCAAACCCAGAATGGCGTTGAGTAGGAATTATCATTTTAACCAACGGAGAAAATGCTTTATGGTGGGTTATGTGTAACGATAAGATAGTTTACTGTATGTATGACCAAAAATTAAAGTGAAATGGTCATTCTAAAATGATATTGTCTTGACTGTCACTGATATTTTAATAGTGTAGTGTATAAACAACAGTGTAGATCATTTCCATTTGTAAAATGCAGACAAAAATCATGGGGTCCAGGTCCCCCTATGAGCCAGTGGACTCCACCTTTATAAAACACTGATTGCATGTCCAACCACTCTAAAATAAATATAAGAAATACTGTTTTTCGCATCCTAGAATATTTTTTCTAATAAGATTTACGTACATAAACCTGGGTATCGTGTCTTACATAGGCCTAGAATTACATATGGCCTGTGTTGTGAAATCTCATAGAACTGAGAAACCAATATTGAATGAGGGAAAAAAAGAACAACAACTTTAAATATAATTTCAACATAAAAACATTGGGCCACTTCGAGAGAAAAAAAAATCTAAACTAATTTTCTTATTTTTGTCCTCTGACATTGAATGTTCATTCTCTTCGCCCTACGTTCTGAGCGACGGCCTCATAAGGTTACTAATCTACAGATTGGTTATCAATGAAGAGCAGCCGAGGCAAATATCCTATCAGGTAATATGATTAATTAGAATTGGCTATAAAATAATGTCTGTAGCCTATTTGACAACTGTCATTTCGATGTACCAGTGATGGGTATTGTGCGAAGCGAGGTGATTACAGTGGCAGTAGGGCACGACTGCAAGTATGGCGAGCCTTTTGTGTGGCCACTATGCAAGGCGTATTCTTCTCTTTATTAAAGACTGCTGTCATTGTTATTTTTTAATGCTAACTTATTGCAGGATACGCGGAAAAAAACGGATAAGCATTTAGCCAAATTAACAATATTATATTGCACCTCATTGACATGGTGTCCAGGGGTCCGACTTTAGTTAGGGCTTTGCCCCCCACCATTGACATGTGTATTGCTGCGGACATGGCCTATTTTCTCTGCTGTCAGGCAATATGGCGCATAGTCTATTTTAAAACTTTGACTAGGCCGCATCCGCTTGCGCTGTTTTTCATTCGACCACATTCGAACTATTGATCCGTGTTCGTTGTGGTCACAGAATCATCACTCTCTCCAACCTCTCTGCTATCCAAAATGGAGGAAGCAAGTTACGCCTTTGTTGGGATAAGGAAACCAATGGCGCAATGGTTTATCAATGTGACATACCTTCCACTCACATAACCCCATATTAAATAGTCTTTATCCAGCCAAGGGTTTCGTGTATGTTGACGAAAACACATGAGGGGATATAGTAGCCTACATCTGGATTCGTCAGTGTGACTGTAGACCAGTGTTCTCTAGTGACTGAGGACTGATAGGTTGAGAGAGTGCCCGGGCCCGATGTGCTGTGATCCGCGGCTTCGCAGACGGGGGGGGGGTTGGGTGGCTGTGCGGATTGGTTGCTCAGCTCTGCTCGCCAACACAGCCAGTCCGTCTAGCACGGTTTGTTTTAACATAACTGGAGGGGCATTTCGATAGCCCGCAAAACAACCATGTAGTAAAAATGATATTTTAATTGCTAGGCACTAAGGTGGTGTACGCTACACTGACTTTTTATGCACTAAAATGGAAGGTTACATTTTTCTTTGGTCTATTGGTGACTGTTTTGGAAAGGCCGCCGTTGGTGAGATAGGACAGGAGGTGAAGGGGAGAGAATGAGAGCTGTTGGTCTTTCTTGGCCTAGTGCTGCTGCTACTGCTGGGATTGTGCAGATCCGCTTTCACAAATCGAAAAAAACACACGCTTCATGCCCCAATCTGAAAGACCCGCAGTTGGTGTTATTGTGACCGACCTCCAAATGGTAAGATTATTGCGTTTTTTAAAACAGACGATGTTTTTAAACGTTTTGAACCGTCCTTTTGTGAGTTAGAATGGATGCTTCCTATGTCGGTTTATAGGCTCTGTGTAGGCTACTTGTGTGAGCCATTCTGTATGATGGCATTGACTGTATTGACTCCCCTACAGACAGTCAGGTTGGCAGCGCGATCAATGTTGCACAGATCTATCATTTCAGTATTTGCCATCGTTCTATTTTGCTATAAAAAAACAGAACGAGTAGATATGATTTTATTGTGAACGGGGCAGAGCACACCGGCAGCTCGCTGGGTTTTCCTGATCTTTTTGTCTTCTCTGCTGCCACTACGGACGGCCTTCAGAGGGGAAGCCATGCAAATGTCGTATTATTACGTGTAGGCTATGCGGTAGTCTTTCTTTATGTTATTGTCGCGTGGAATGTGAGTTGTTATTTACACACACACAGTATGGTTTATATACATTCTTGTGTTTGTTTTTTAACAATTGTTTTGTAACATTGTAGCTATTTCAAACAGTGCATGAGTCTGATCCATATGAATTGACCACACTGTAAGCTGGGTAGGAAAAACCTGGTTGTTTGCTAGAAGGTTTACCTCAACCACCCTAACCTGCATTTTGTTTTACAATGACAGGAAGGAGCCATGACAACATGAGTTCTTCATACAGACGGGCTGTTCGGGGCGGCTCAGCTTCAGCCACATCTTATAGCTCAGGCCAGCCAGAGCTGAAGCCCCCCAATCGCCTCTCAGTTTCCACCACTTCGTATAGAAACCAGTGCAACAGCAGCGCCAAGCGTGGCTCAACAGACCAACCTTCGACGGCCATGCAACTGTCAACCTCTGCCCTCAAACAGGCACCGAGCTACGGGTATAACCAGGCAGAGAGGGAGAGGCCCCACTGCTACAGTCCTCTGCTGAGGCTCCAGGATCTCTCCACTATGGTACACAGACCTGGGTCTGATCTGGGACCCGGGACCCAGCCCAAGGACCTCCATGCCAGGAACCATTTGCACTCTCACAGCCCAGTGGGAGGTTCTAGTTTTGGGGCTCCCCTGGTCCGACTGCCCCCCTCTACTGGTAACGAGGAGACAGAACCCTGCGAGGATTCCATGCAGGATCAGAACGGTTTCTCTCCTGTTAGTTCTGATAGTTTGGAGCGCTGCTCCCCCATCCCCAATGGATACCTGCATTTCGAGTCCACCTTGTTTGACAGTGGGGACAGGGAGGATGAGGAGGATGATTTGGTACCTTTTCAACAACACTCTTCTAAGTCCCTGAGAGACAGAACGGTGAGAGACTCTAACACCACCTCTGGTTCAGGGGTAGGCCATAACAGCACATACAAACCCTCTGTTCTCAACCTGATGTCTAAGAGTCTGTCTGAACTGGACCCTACTCTGAGCCCCAGTGCCCTGCCTGACATGTCCATGGGGGATGGCTGGAGTATGGACCAGGACTCTGACAGTGACAGTGACAGTGCGATGACAGGAGACACACATGACAATGGTCTCATCTCACCTGTTGGAACCAATTCTAATGTGAGTTTCCTCTCTTACTGATAATCATAATAATAACAATAATAATAATAATAACCCTTGGGGGAGATGCATCCTGGGTAGCTCTAAAAGATATCTGATCTTATCTGACATTATCTCCAGTTCTGTAAATACTGTGTAATCTCCTGGAACAGTATTTGTCAAGAAATTATTTAGATTTTTAAAAAAAAATTTGCGTACACTATATGCTGATCAACCATATAGGCTAGTTTTATATTAAGCAAAATAATATTGATTTGATAACAATATTTCTTTCACATTTCAATTAGAGTTGCAAAAAATAATTTTTGAATAACATATAGTGAGATACAAGAAATCCCTTTTACCATTAGAGTTTTGAACTGTCAAAGGGATGATCCTATACGTGTAATAAGTCCTTTGTTTATTTTTTTTGTTCAGTCCAACAGCCCAAAGAAGAAGCCCCTCCCAGCAGTGCAGTACTTGGAGGGAGATCTGGTCTGGGCCAAGTTCAACCGCCGCCCCTGGTGGCCCTGTAGAGTTACCATAGATCCTCTGGAGGGGATACACACACGCATGAAAGGTGGGAAGTTGTATTATTGGTTTTGGATCTAAACGTATCACAGGATGGGTGTATTCTTATGTCAGGGCATGAAGCATTGATTATAAGTGGGAAGGAAGGGAAGCTCTCCTCTGGGTTCTGTGGGGGAATGAAGGGAAGCTCTCCTCTGGGTTCTGTGGGGGAAGGAAGGGAAGCTCTTATTGGTTCTGTGGGGGAAGGAAGGGAAGCTCTCCTCTGGTTTCTGTGGGGGAAGGAAGGGAAGCTCTCCTGGGTTCTGTGGGGGAAGGAAGGGAAGCTCTCCTCTGGGTTCTGTGGGGGAAGGAAGGGAAGCTCTCCTCTGGGTTCTGTGGGGGAAGGAAATGAAGCTCTCCTCTGGGTTCTGTGGGGGAAGGAAGGGAAGCTCTCCTCTGGGTTCTGTGGGGGAATGAAGGGAAGCTCTCCTCTGGGTTCTGTGGGGGAAGGAAGGGAAGCTCTCTGGGTTCTGTGGGGGAAGGAAGGGAAGCTGTCCTCTGGGTTCTGTGGGGGAATGAAGGGAAGCTCTCCTCTGGGTTCTGTGGGGGAATGAAGAGAAGCTCTCCTCTGGGTTCTGTGGGGGAAGGAAGGGAAGCTCTTATTGGTTCTGTGGGGGAAGGAAGTGAAGCTCTCCTCTGGGTTCTGTGGGGGAAGGAAGGGAAGCTCTTATTGGTTCTGTGGGGGAAGGAAGTGAAGCTCTCCTCTGGGTTCTGTGGGGGAAGGAAGGGATGCTCTCCTCTTGGTTCTGTGGGGGAAGGAAGTGAAGCTCTCCTCTAGGTTCTGTGGGGAAGGAAGTGAAGCTCTCCTCTAGGTTCTGTGGGGGAAGGAAGTGAAGCTCTCCTTTGGGTTCTGTGGGGGAAGGAAGTGAAGCTCTCCTCTGGGTTCTGTGGGGGATATAACAGCTAGAGAGAAGAAATAACCACCTGGATCTAAAATGTGTTGTCCACAATCACTCCAAAGTTGACATAGTTTGTGGTATATAAGGGCATATAGTATGTGGGCATCCTCTGACAGTTATCTATAAACTACTTCAACTCAATGTATCAGCTCAGTTTGTCCTTGTGTAATGACAAGCATTTAAACACTTTTTTTTAAGTTTCTCCTATAACATTTTGTATCAATGTTAAAACATGTTGTCTTTGTATTTTCTGTTGTTCCAGTCCCCAGTCGGCGCCCTTGTCGTATGTATTACGTAGAGACTGTGGCGGAGATGGCAGACCATGCCTGGGTACCTGGGAAAGTGACCTACCCCTTCACAGGAGGAGAGCAGTTTACAGACCTGCCTGTGCTGAGACGGAGAGGGAAACAGAGGGAAAAGGACTACAAATACACAGTAACTGACCACAGACTGTCAACTCCTGTTGTTTTTAATTTAGCTCACATTGTGTGTTGCTGTTAGTAGAGATATGTTTAAAGTCACAAATCGCTTTTGTCGTTGTAAAGGTGCAGAATAGTTTCATTGGGGCGGCAGGGTAGTCTAGTGGCTAGAGCGTTGGGCTAGTAACCGGAAGGTTGCGAGTTCAAACCCCCGAGCTGACAAGGTACAAATCTGTCGTTCTGCCCCTGAACAGGCAGTTAACCCCACTGTTCCCAGGCCGTCATTGAAAATAAGAATTTGTTCTTAACTGACTTGCCTGGTTAAATAAAGGTAAAATAAAAAATAAAAAAAATTAAATTGCGTGTCTCACTAAACATATCTGGAAGATTATACTCATACTATCTATTCCACAAAGACAACGACTCCACGTAGTTTAGAAATAAGGGCATCTTTGACAGTTGACCACTTTTGTCCAGATGTTTGTCATCTCTCCCCTGTAGATACCCAAGCGTCTGTTGGAGTCGTGGAAAGTCAGTGTGCTGGAAGCTGAGTTTCTCCTACCTGACCTGCTGAAGAATACTGCTGTCTCTTCTTCCATGGCCTTTAACGGTGAAGAGCGGGTGTCCTCCCCACTGCCTGATGAAAAAACATCCGAGGCCCCCTCTTGTTCCTCCTTTAACCTCACTGCACCCATCTCCCTCAGCCATCCCCCCAACAGAAACAAACATCCCCCTGCTGCCGACCTGACCGTAGCGAACGACAGTAGCAGCAAAAAGAAACCCTGCCAGAAGAAGAAGAAGAGGAAGGGTTTGGCGGAGATCTTTGGTCATATAGGTGGAAGTCCCACAGAGTCACTAAGCATCCTAGACTCGGCCAACCAAATGCCTGCTGCCGCAGCTGATCCACTGAAAGGAGAGGATCCCAAGGACTCTCCATACGCAGACCTGGATTCTGTACCAACCATCGTGCGTCCCAATCGGTCTGAGAAACCTGCTAAAGACCCAGAGAAACCGCCTGAACCCTCACAAGAGGAGGCAGAGAAAGGGGGCAAGAAGGAGCGGGCTACTCCTCCTGAAAAGGCCAAACACAGGCATGTGGTCATGGTGGTTCCTAGGCATGTAGTTCCTATATCCTCATCTCCAAGCATTTTAGCAAACAAATCTCTTTTAAATTACAGAACTACAAAAAACACAAATGTTTTACAGTCAAAACAGAAGTTGGGCAGCTCTTCTGAACTGACGAATAAAAATGATCATGATAAGCAGTCTCTGCATCTCCCTGCCAGCAGACGTCTGATGACCAGGGCCCTGAAAGCAGAGAAGGAGACAGAACTCAAAGAGGCTCTGCTGGCCTCAAGCCAAAACTTGAGAGACGATAGGCTTAATGTGCGTTCTTCTGATGATGATGATGATGTGAGCGACAACGTTCAGATCAGAACAGAGTCGTCTACTAGCAGGGATTCTTCACCAGACAAAGCCAGATCCTCTGCTAGTCACAGCTCTCCTAAAAAACAGCCCGAGTCTGATTGGAAGCACCTCCACAACGGCTCGTGGAAAAACTCTGAAGATGTGACTCCAGGGTCCAGAAAGCCTGTCATACCCTCTATTAAGGTCAAGGAAGAGAACATTGTCTCAGACAGATCCTCCTGTTCTTCCCCCACCTCCTCTCTCTCTCCCATGGACACTTTCAAGGATGTCAAGGAGCTGTCATTCAAATCCCTACTGAAGGAGGAAAGCGACTCTGGGGACTCTAACACTAACTTTAAACCTGAGCCTAATTACAAGTTCAGTACTTTCCTGATGCTCCTGAAGGACATGCATGATACCAGGGAGAAAGAGGGCAAGCCCTTGACCATGCCTCCCTTGCCAGACCTCATCAAGGAAGAACCCATGGTAATACCCACCGCCCAACCACCAGACGACCCCCTTAACGCTGCTGCTGGCGGGGACTGGATGCCAGCGGGGACCAAAATCCAAAACGGCCAGCATGCAAGCTCGCCAACAACCAAGAGAACACCGGCCAAACCCAAGTCTAAAAATAAAACCATCATAAAAAACGAAACGTACAAACTTGAAGGGAAAACGGTGCTGGCTCAGATGGTGGCGAACGCGGTGGAGAAGCAGCAGCGGAGGAAGCCGAGGCCTCCAGCCAAACTCCGGGCCACCATCGCTGGTCTCTCTCCCGAGATGGCCGACCTAGCCTGGGGGAGGGAGTTTGTCTCTGGGCACGCTGACCTGGCTGAGCCTGGCCTCGGCCCTCCTCTTCCTCCTGTCCCCTCCGCTGCTGACTCCTCATCCTACCTCGACAAGAGCCCGGGTACCAAAGTGGCCCCTAAGAAGCGCTGGCAGACATTTGCGCAGCAGGGGCCGGTGAAGCCTGGGAAGGATGCAGGTGCCCTGGGTGGGGTGGCCTCACCGCAGGGGCCTGTGGAGGTGAATGGGATCTACAGAGACTGCCAGGGTGGGACACCAGTTCGCATCAGGTCCCATGATCTGAACCTGGGGATGGAGAAGCAAGATGACACATCAGGTAAGCATTGGATTTCAGTACCAGCAGTGTTTTATGTCAACAGTTAGCTTTTTATTTTTAGAGATTGATTTGGTTGATTGATTATTTGTTCCAACAGCACATTCTGAAAACAAACGGCTGAGGAAACCCAGCAAAAGACTGCTGGAATCCACAGAGGAGGAACAATTCTTCTCCCCGAAGAAAAAACTAAAGAAACCTCTGGAATCTTCCAAAACTCCTCTGAGCCCTTCCACAGTTCCAGGCCCAGCCCTGCTAACATCCACCTCTACTCCCAGCCCCACCCCCACCCCTGGGCCTACCTCTGGGGAGCCAGCCAGCCCCACCCCTGGGCCTACCTCTGGGGAGCCAGCCAGCCACACCCCTGGGCCTACCACTGGGGAGCCAGCAAGCCCTACCCCTGGCCCTACCTCTGGGGAGCCAACCAGCCCCACCCCTGGCCCTACCTCTGGGGAGCCAGCGATCACCACCCTTGGATCTACCTCTGGAGAGCCAACCATCACCACCCCTGACCCTAACTCTGGAGAGCGAGCCAGCACCAAGGCCCGAGCAGGGTTGAAACAGAGTCTGTCTCAAGATGTCCTCCACCGTGTTATAAAATCATTATCCAAACAACCCTCAGCAGTGACCTCTTTCTCTACTGAATCAACATCATCAGATGTGACAAACCCTCCTCTGCCCTCTGGTAAGTAACATCTCCAAAAACGTCTCTCATACGGCAATTCTGTTTTATGTAATACAGGAGGCAGATCTATTCTATTGGGTGAGTAGTTCCATTGGTGAGAGTAGTTCCATTGGTGAGAGTAGTTCCATTGGTGAGAGTAGTTCCATTGGTGAGAGTAGTTCCATTGGTGAGAGTAGTTCCATTGGTGAGAGCAGTTCCATTGGTGAGAGCAGTTCCATTGGTGAGAGCAGTTCCATTGGTGAGAGTAGTTCCATTGGTGAGAGTAGTTCCATTGGTGAGAGTGTAGTTCCATTGGGAGAGTGTAGTTCCATTGGGAGAGTGTAGTTCCATTGGGAGAGTGTAGTTCCATTGGGAGAGTGTAGTTCCATTGGGAGAGTGTAGTTCCATTGGGAGAGTGTAGTTCCATTGGGAGAGTGTAGTTCCATTGGGAGAGTGTAGTTCCATTGGGAGAGTGTAGTTCCATTTGGAGAGTAGTTCCATTTGGTGAGTGTAGTTCCATAGGTGAGAGCAGTTCCGTAGTTCCATTGGTGAGAGTATTTCCATTGGTGAGAGTGGTTCCATTGGTGAGAGCAGTTCCGTAGTTCCATTGGTGAGAGTATTTCCATTGGTGAGAGTAGTTCCGTAGTTCCATTGGTGAGAGTATTTCCATTGGTGAGAGTATTTCCATTGGTGAGAGTAGTTCCGTAGTTCCATTGGTGAGAGCAGTTCCATTGGTGAGAGCAGTTCCATTGGTGAGAGCAGTTCCATTGGTGAGAGCAGTTCCATTGGTGAGAGCAGTTCCATTGGTGAGAGCAGTTCCATTGGTGAGAGCAGTTCCATTGGTGAGAGCAGTTCCATTGGTGAGAGCAGTTCCATTGGTGAGAGCAGTTCCATTGGTGAGAGCAGTTCCATTGGTGAGAGCAGTTCCATTGGTGAGAGCAGTTCCATTGGTGAGAGCAGTTCCATTTGTGAGAGTAGTTCCATAGTTCCATTGGTGAGAGTAGTTCCATTGGTGAGAGTAGTTCCATTGGTGAGAGCAGTTCCATTGGTGAGAGCAGTTCCATTGGTGAGAGCAGTTCCATTGGTGAGAGCAGTTCCATTGGTGAGAGCAGTTCCATTTGTGAGAGTAGTTCCATAGTTCCATTGGTGAGAGCAGTTCCGTTGGTGAGAGCAGTTCCGTTGGTGAGAGCAGTTCCGTTGGTGAGAGCAGTTCCGTTGGTGAGAGCAGTTCCGTTGGTGAGAGCAGTTCCGTTGGTGAGAGCAGTTCCGTTGGTGAGAGCAGTTCCATTGGTGAGAGCAGTTCCATTTGTGAGAGTAGTTCCATTGGTGAGAGTAGTTCCATTGGTGAGAGTAGTTCCATTGGTGAGAGTAGTTCCATTGGTGAGAGCAGTTCCATTGGTGAGAGCAGTTCCATTGGTGAGAGCAGTTCCATTGGTGAGAGCAGTTCCATTGGTGAGAGCAGTTCCATTGGTGAGAGTATTTCCATTGGTGAGAGTAGTTCCGTAGTTCCATTGGTGAGAGCAGTTCCATTGGTGAGAGCAGTTCCATTGGTGAGAGCAGTTCCATTGGTGAGAGCAGTTCCATTGGTGAGAGCAGTTCCATAGTTCCATTGGTGAGAGTAGTTCCATTGGTGAGAGTAGTTCCATTGGTGAGAGTAGTTCCATTGGTGAGAGTATTTCCATTGGTGAGAGTAGTTCCGTAGTTCCATTGGTGAGAGCAGTTCCATTGGTGAGAGCAGTTCCATTGGTGAGAGCAGTTCCATTGGTGAGAGCAGTTCCATTGGTGAGAGCAGTTCCATTTGTGAGAGTAGTTCCATAGTTCCATTGGTGAGAGTAGTTCCATTGGTGAGAGTAGTTCCATTGGTGAGAGTAGTTCCATTGGTGAGAGTAGTTCCATTGGTGAGAGCAGTTCCATTGGTGAGAGCAGTTCCATTGGTGAGAGCAGTTCCATTGGTGAGAGCAGTTCCATTGGTGAGAGCAGTTCCATTGGTGAGAGCAGTTCCATTGGTGAGAGTATTTCCATTGGTGAGAGTAGTTCCGTAGTTCCATTGGTGAGAGCAGTTCCATTGGTGAGAGCAGTTCCATTGGTGAGAGCAGTTCCATTGGTGAGAGCAGTTCCATTGGTGAGAGCAGTTCCATAGTTCCATTGGTGAGAGTAGTTCCATTGGTGAGAGTAGTTCCATTGGTGAGAGTAGTTCCATTGGTGAGAGTATTTCCATTGGTGAGAGTAGTTCCGTAGTTCCATTGGTGAGAGCAGTTCCATTGGTGAGAGCAGTTCCATTGGTGAGAGCAGTTCCATTGGTGAGAGCAGTTCCATTGGTGAGAGCAGTTCCATTGGTGAGAGCAGTTCCATTGGTGAGAGTAGTTCCATAGTTCCATTGGTGAGAGTAGTTCCATTGGTGAGAGTAGTTCCATTGGTGAGAGTAGTTCCATTGGTGAGAGTAGTTCCATTGGTGAGAGTAGTTCCATTGGTGAGAGCAGTTCCATTGGTGAGAGTAGTTCCATAGTTCCATTGGTGAGAGCAGTTCCATTGGTGAGAGCAGTTCCATTGGTGAGAGCAGTTCCATTGGTGAGAGCAGTTCCATTGGTGAGAGTAGTTCCGTAGTTCCATTGGTGAGAGCAGTTCCATTGGTGAGAGCAGTTCCATTGGTGAGAGCAGTTCCATTGGTGAGAGCAGTTCCATTGGTGAGAGCAGTTCCATTGGTGAGAGCAGTTCCATTGGTGAGAGCAGTTCCATTGGTGAGAGCAGTTCCATTGGTGAGAGTAGTTCCGTAGTTCCATTGGTGAGAGCAGTTCCATTGGTGAGAGCAGTTCCATTGGTGAGAGCAGTTCCATTGGTGAGAGCAGTTCCATTGGTGAGAGCAGTTCCATTGGTGAGAGCAGTTCCATTGGTGAGAGCAGTTCCATTGGTGAGAGCAGTTCCATTGGTGAGAGCAGTTCCATTGGTGAGAGCAGTTCCATTTTTGAGAGTAGTTCCATAGTTCCATTGGTGAGAGCAGTTCCACTGGTGAGAGCAGTTCCATTGGTGAGAGCAGTTCCATTGGTGAGAGCAGTTCCATTGGTGAGAGCAGTTCCGTTGGTGAGAGCAGTTCCGTTGGTGAGAGCAGTTCCATTGGTGAGAGCAGTTCCGTTGGTGAGAGCAGTTCCGTTGGTGAGAGCAGTTCCGTTGGTGAGAGCAGTTCCATTGGTGAGAGCAGTTCCATTGGTGAGAGCAGTTCCATTTGTGAGAGTAGTTCCATAGTTCCATTGGTGAGAGTAGTTCCATTGGTGAGAGTAGTTCCATTGGTGAGAGCAGTTCCATTGGTGAGAGCAGTTCCATTGGTGAGAGCAGTTCCATTGGTGAGAGCAGTTCCATTGGTGAGAGCAGTTCCATTGGTGAGAGCAGTTCCATTGGTGAGAGTAGTTCCATAGTTCCATTGGTGAGAGCAGTTCCATTGGTGAGAGCAGTTCCATTGGTGAGAGCAGTTCCATTGGTGAGAGCAGTTCCATTGGTGAGAGTAGTTCCATAGTTACATTGGTGAGAGTAGTTCCATTGGTGAGAGTATTTCCATTGGTGAGAGTAGTTCCGTAGTTCCATTGGTGAGAGCAGTTCCATTGGTGAGAGCAGTTCCATTGGTGAGAGCAGTTCCATTGGTGAGAGCAGTTCCATTGGTGAGAGCAGTTCCATAGTTCCATTGGTGAGAGTAGTTCCATTGGTGAGAGTAGTTCCATTGGTGAGAGTAGTTCCATTGGTGAGAGTATTTCCATTGGTGAGAGTAGTTCCGTAGTTCCATTGGTGAGAGCAGTTCCATTGGTGAGAGCAGTTCCATTGGTGAGAGCAGTTCCATTGGTGAGAGCAGTTCCATTGGTGAGAGCAGTTCCATTGGTGAGAGCAGTTCCATTGGTGAGAGTAGTTCCATAGTTCCATTGGTGAGAGTAGTTCCATTGGTGAGAGTAGTTCCATTGGTGAGAGTAGTTCCATTGGTGAGAGTAGTTCCATTGGTGAGAGCAGTTCCATTGGTGAGAGCAGTTCCATTGGTGAGAGCAGTTCCATTGGTGAGAGCAGTTCCATTGGTGAGAGTAGTTCCATAGTTCCATTGGTGAGAGCAGTTCCATTGGTGAGAGCAGTTCCATTGGTGAGAGCAGTTCCATTGGTGAGAGCAGTTCCATTGGTGAGAGTAGTTCCGTAGTTCCATTGGTGAGAGCAGTTCCATTGGTGAGAGCAGTTCCATTGGTGAGAGCAGTTCCATTGGTGAGAGCAGTTCCATTGGTGAGAGCAGTTCCATTGGTGAGAGCAGTTCCATTGGTGAGAGCAGTTCCATTGGTGAGAGCAGTTCCATTGGTGAGAGCAGTTCCATTGGTGAGAGTAGTTCCGTAGTTCCATTGGTGAGAGCAGTTCCATTGGTGAGAGCAGTTCCATTGGTGAGAGCAGTTCCATTGGTGAGAGCAGTTCCATTGGTGAGAGCAGTTCCATTGGTGAGAGTAGTTCCATTGGTGAGAGCAGTTCCATTGGTGAGAGCAGTTCCATTGGTGAGAGCAGTTCCATTGGTGAGAGCAGTTCCATTGGTGAGAGCAGTTCCATTTTTGAGAGTAGTTCCATAGTTCCATTGGTGAGAGCAGTTCCACTGGTGAGAGCAGTTCCATTGGTGAGAGCAGTTCCGTTGGTGAGAGCAGTTCCGTTGGTGAGAGCAGTTCCATTGGTGAGAGCAGTTCCGTTGGTGAGAGCAGTTCCGTTGGTGAGAGCAGTTCCGTTGGTGAGAGCAGTTCCATTGGTGAGAGCAGTTCCATTGGTGAGAGCAGTTCCATTTGTGAGAGTAGTTCCATAGTTCCATTGGTGAGAGTAGTTCCATTGGTGAGAGTAGTTCCATTGGTGAGAGCAGTTCCATTGGTGAGAGCAGTTCCATTGGTGAGAGCAGTTCCATTGGTGAGAGCAGTTCCATTGGTGAGAGCAGTTCCATTGGTGAGAGCAGTTCCATTGGTGAGAGCAGTTCCATTGGTGAGAGCAGTTCCATTGGTGAGAGTAGTTCCATAGTTCCATTGGTGAGAGTAGTTCCATTGGTGAGAGTATTTCCATTGGTGAGAGTAGTTCCGTAGTTCCATTGGTGAGAGCAGTTCCATTGGTGAGAGCAGTTCCATTGGTGAGAGCAGTTCCATTGGTGAGAGCAGTTCCATTGGTGAGAGTAGTTCCATAGTTCCATTGGTGAGAGTAGTTCCATTGGTGAGAGTAGTTCCATTGGTGAGAGTAGTTCCATTGGTGAGAGTAGTTCCATTGGTGAGAGTAGTTCCATTGGTGAGAGCAGTTCCATTGGTGAGAGTAGTTCCATAGTTCCATTGGTGAGAGCAGTTCCATTGGTGAGAGCAGTTCCATTGGTGAGAGCAGTTCCATTGGTGAGAGCAGTTCCATTGGTGAGAGCAGTTCCATTGGTGAGAGCAGTTCCATTGGTGAGAGCAGTTCCATTGGTGAGAGTATTTCCATTGGTGAGAGTAGTTCCGTAGTTCCATTGGTGAGAGCAGTTCCATTGGTGAGAGCAGTTCCATTGGTGAGAGCAGTTCCATTGGTGAGAGTAGTTCCATTGGTGAGAGTAGTTCCATTGGTGAGAGTAGTTCCATTGGGAGAGTAGATCCATAGGGAGAGCAGTTCCATTGGTGAGAGTAGTTCCATTGGGAGAGCAGTTCCATTGGTGAGAGTAGTTCCATTGGGAGAATAGTTCCATTGGTGAGAGTAGTTCCATTGGTGAGAGTAGTTCCATTGGTGAGAGTAGTTCCATTGGTGAGAGTAGTTCCATTGGTGAGAGTAGTTCCATTGGTTAGAGTAGTTCCGTAGTTCCATTGGTGAGAGTAGTTCCATTGGTGAGAGTAGTTCCATTGGTGAGAGTAGTTCCATTGGTGAGAGTAGTTCCATTGGTGAGAGTAGTTCCATTGGTGAGAGTAGTTCCATTGGTGAGAGTAGTTCCATTGGGAGAGTAGTTCCATTGGTGAGAGTAGTTCCATTGGTGAGAGTAGTTCCATAGGGAGAGTAGTTCCATAGGGAGAGCAGTTCCATTGGTGAGAGTAGTTCCATTGGGAGAGTAGTTCCATTGGGAGAATAGTTCCATTGGTGAAAGTAGTTCCGTAGTTCCATGGGGAGAGCAGTTCTGTTGGTGAGAGTAGTTCCATTGGTGAGAGTAGTTCCATTGGTGAGAGTATTTCCATTGGTGAGAGTAGTTCCGTAGTTCCATTGGTGAGAGTAGTTCCATTGGTGAGAGTAGTTCCATTGGTGAGAGCAGTTCCATTGGTGAGAGCAGTTCCATTGGTGAGAGCAGTTCCATTGGTGAGAGCAGTTCCATTGGTGAGAGCAGTTCCATTGGTGAGAGCAGTTCCATTGGTGAGAGCAGTTCCATTGGTGAGAGCAGTTCCATTGGTGAGAGCAGTTCCATTGGTGAGAGCAGTTCCGTTGGTGAGAGCAGTTCCGTTGGTGAGAGCAGTTCCGTTGGTGAGAGCAGTTCCGTTGGTGAGAGCAGTTCCATTGGTGAGAGCAGTTCCATTGGTGAGAGTAGTTCCATTGGTGAGAGTAGTTCCGTAGTTCCATTGGTGAGAGCAGTTCCATTGGTGAGAGCAGTTCCATTGGTGAGAGCAGTTCCATTGGTGAGAGCAGTTCCATTGGTGAGAGCAGTTCCATTGGTGAGAGCAGTTCCATTGGTGAGAGCAGTTCCATTTGTGAGAGTAGTTCCATAGTTCCATTGGTGAGAGTAGTTCCATTGGTGAGAGTAGTTCCATTGGTGAGAGCAGTTCCATTGGTGAGAGCAGTTCCATTGGTGAGAGCAGTTCCATTGGTGAGAGCAGTTCCATTGGTGAGAGCAGTTCCATTGGTGAGAGCAGTTCCATTGGTGAGAGTATTTCCATTGGTGAGAGTAGTTCCGTAGTTCCATTGGTGATAGCAGTTCCATTGGTGAGAGCAGTTCCATTGGTGAGAGCAGTTCCATTGGTGAGAGCAGTTCCATTGGTGAGAGTAGTTCCATAGTTCCATTGGTGAGAGTAGTTCCATTGGTGAGAGCAGTTCCATTGGTGAGAGCAGTTCCATTGGTGAGAGCAGTTCCATTGGTGAGAGCAGTTCCATTGGTGAGAGCAGTTCCATTGGTGAGAGCAGTTCTATTGGTGAGAGCAGTTCCATTGGTGAGAGCAGTTCCATTTGTGAGAGCAGTTCCATTGGTGAGAGCAGTTCCATTGGTGAGAGCAGTTCCATTGGTGAGAGCAGTTCCATTTGTGAGAGTAGTTCCATAGTTCCATTGGTGAGAGTAGTTCCATTGGTGAGAGCAGTTCCATTGGTGAGAGCAGTTCCATTGGTGAGAGCAGTTCCATTGGTGAGAGCAGTTCCATTGGTGAGAGCAGTTCCATTGGTGAGAGCAGTTCCATTGGTGAGAGTATTTCCATTGGTGAGAGTAGTTCCGTAGTTCCATTGGTGATAGCAGTTCCATTGGTGAGAGCAGTTCCATTGGTGAGAGCAGTTCCATTGGTGAGAGCAGTTCCATTGGTGAGAGTAGTTCCATAGTTCCATTGGTGAGAGTAGTTCCATTGGTGAGAGCAGTTCCATTGGTGAGAGCAGTTCCATTGGTGAGAGCAGTTCCATTGGTGAGAGCAGTTCCATTGGTGAGAGCAGTTCTATTGGTGAGAGCAGTTCCATTGGTGAGAGCAGTTCCATTTGTGAGAGTAGTTCCATAGTTCCATTGGTGAGAGTAGTTCCATTGGTGAGAGTAGTTCCATTGGTGAGAGTAGTTCCATTGGTGAGAGTATTTCCATTGGTGAGAGTAGTTCCGTAGTTCCATTGGTGAGAGTAGTTCCATTGGTGAGAGTAGTTCCATTGGTGAGAGCAGTTCCATTGGTGAGAGCAGTTCCATTGGTGAGAGCAGTTCCATTGGTGAGAGCAGTTCCATTGGTGAGAGCAGTTCCATTGGTGAGAGCAGTTCCATTGGTGAGAGCAGTTCCATTGGTGAGAGCAGTTCCATTGGTGAGAGCAGTTCCATTGGTGAGAGCAGTTCCGTTGGTGAGAGCAGTTCCGTTGGTGAGAGCAGTTCCGTTGGTGAGAGCAGTTCCGTTGGTGAGAGCAGTTCCGTTGGTGAGAGCAGTTCCATTGGTGAGAGCAGTTCCATTGGTGAGAGTAGTTCCATTGGTGAGAGTAGTTCCGTAGTTCCATTGGTGAGAGCAGTTCCATTGGTGAGAGCAGTTCCATTGGTGAGAGCAGTTCCATTGGTGAGAGCAGTTCCATTGGTGAGAGCAGTTCCATTGGTGAGAGCAGTTCCATTGGTGAGAGCAGTTCCATTTGTGAGAGTAGTTCCATAGTTCCATTGGTGAGAGTAGTTCCATTGGTGAGAGTAGTTCCATTGGTGAGAGCAGTTCCATTGGTGAGAGCAGTTCCATTGGTGAGAGCAGTTCCATTGGTGAGAGCAGTTCCATTGGTGAGAGCAGTTCCATTGGTGAGAGCAGTTCCATTGGTGAGAGTATTTCCATTGGTGAGAGTAGTTCCGTAGTTCCATTGGTGATAGCAGTTCCATTGGTGAGAGCAGTTCCATTGGTGAGAGCAGTTCCATTGGTGAGAGCAGTTCCATTGGTGAGAGTAGTTCCATAGTTCCATTGGTGAGAGTAGTTCCATTGGTGAGAGCAGTTCCATTGGTGAGAGCAGTTCCATTGGTGAGAGCAGTTCCATTGGTGAGAGCAGTTCCATTGGTGAGAGCAGTTCCATTGGTGAGAGCAGTTCTATTGGTGAGAGCAGTTCCATTGGTGAGAGCAGTTCCATTTGTGAGAGCAGTTCCATTGGTGAGAGCAGTTCCATTGGTGAGAGCAGTTCCATTGGTGAGAGCAGTTCCATTTGTGAGAGTAGTTCCATAGTTCCATTGGTGAGAGTAGTTCCATTGGTGAGAGCAGTTCCATTGGTGAGAGCAGTTCCATTGGTGAGAGCAGTTCCATTGGTGAGAGCAGTTCCATTGGTGAGAGCAGTTCCATTGGTGAGAGCAGTTCCATTGGTGAGAGTATTTCCATTGGTGAGAGTAGTTCCGTAGTTCCATTGGTGATAGCAGTTCCATTGGTGAGAGCAGTTCCATTGGTGAGAGCAGTTCCATTGGTGAGAGCAGTTCCATTGGTGAGAGTAGTTCCATAGTTCCATTGGTGAGAGTAGTTCCATAGTTCCATTGGTGAGAGCAGTTCCATTGGTGAGAGCAGTTCCATTGGTGAGAGCAGTTCCATTGGTGAGAGCAGTTCCATTGGTGAGAGCAGTTCTATTGGTGAGAGCAGTTCCATTGGTGAGAGCAGTTCCATTTGTGAGAGTAGTTCCATAGTTCCATTGGTGAGAGTAGTTCCATTGGTGAGAGTAGTTCCATTGGTGAGAGCAGTTCCATTGGTGAGAGCAGTTCCATTGGTGAGAGCAGTTCCATTGGTGAGAGCAGTTCCATTGGTGAGAGCAGTTCCATTGGTGAGAGCAGTTCCATTGGTGAGAGTATTTCCATTGGTGAGAGTAGTTCCGTAGTTCCATTGGTGAGAGCAGTTCCATTGGTGAGAGCAGTTCCATTGGTGAGAGCAGTTCCATTGGTGAGAGCAGTTCCATTGGTGAGAGTAGTTCCATAGTTCCATTGGTGAGAGTAGTTCCATTGGTGAGAGTAGTTCCATTGGTGAGAGTAGTTCCATTGGTGAGAGTAGTTCCATTGGTGAGAATAGTTCCATTGGTGAGAATAGTTCCATTGGTGAGAGCAGTTCCATTGGTGAGAGCAGTTCCATTGGTGAGAGCAGTTCCATTGGTGAGAGCAGTTCCATTGGTAAGAGCAGTTCCATTGGTGAGAGCAGTTCCATTGGTGAGAGCAGTTCCATTGGTGAGAGTAGTTCCATTGGTGAGAGCAGTTCCATTGGTGAGAGCAGTTCCATTGGTGAGAGCAGTTCCATAGTTCCATTGGTGAGAGTAGTTCCATTGGTGAGAGTAGTTCCATTGGTGAGAGTAGTTCCATTGGTGACAGTAGTTCCATTGGTGAGAGTAGTTCCATTGGTGACAGTAGTTCCATTGGTGACAGTAGTTCCATTGGTGACAGTAGTTCCATTGGTGACAGTAGTTCCATTGGTGAGAGTAGTTCCATTGGTGAGAGTAGTTCCATTGGTGAGAGTAGTTCCATTGGTGAGAGTAGTTCCATTGGTGAGAGTAGTTCCGTAGTTCCATTGGTGAGAGTAGTTCCATTGGTGAGAGCAGTTCCATAGGGTGAGTAGTCCCATTGGGGAGAGCAGTTCCGTTGGTGAGAGCAGTTCCGTTGGTGAGAGCAGTTCCATTGGGAGAGTAGATCCATAGGGAGAGCAGTTCCATTGGTGAGAGCAGTTCCATTGGTGAGAGTAGTTCCGTAGTTCCATTGGTGAGAGTAGTTCCATTGGTGAGAGTAGTTCCATTGGTGAGAGTTGTTCCATTGGTGAGAGTAGTTCCATTGGTGAGAGTAGTTCCATTGGGAGAGTAGATCCATAGGGAGAGCAGTTCCATTGGTGAGAGTAGTTCCATTGGGAGAGCAGTTCCATTGGTGAGAGTAGTTCCATTGGGAGAATAGTTCCATTGGTGAGAGTAGTTCCATTGGTGAGAGTAGTTCCATTGGTGAGAGTAGTTCCATTGGTGAGAGTAGTTCCATTGGTGAGAGTAGTTCCATTGGTTAGAGTAGTTCCGTAGTTCCATTGGTGAGAGTAGTTCCATTGGTGAGAGTAGTTCCATTGGTGAGAGTAGTTCCATTGGTGAGAGTAGTTCCGTAGTTCCATTGGTGAGAGTAGTTCCATTGGTGAGTGTAGTTCCATTGGTGAGAGTAGTTCCATTGGTGAGAGTAGTTCCATTGGTGAGAGTCGTTCCATTGGTTAGAGTAGTTCCGTAGTTCCATTGGTGAGAGTAGTTCCGTAGTTCCATTGGTGAGAGTAGTTCCATTGGTGAGAGTAGTTCCATTGGTGAGAGTAGTTCCATTGGTGAGAGTAGTTCCATTGGCGAGAGTAGTTCCATTGGGAGAGTAGTTCCATTGGTGAGAGTAGTTCCATTGGTGAGAGTAGTTCCATTGGGAGAGTAGTTCCATTGGTGAGAGTAGTTCCATTGGTGAGAGTAGTTCCATTGGTGAGAGTAGTTCCATAGGGAGAGTAGTTCCATAGGGAGAGCAGTTCCATTGGTGAGAGCAGTTCCATTGGGAGAATAGTTCCATTGGTGAGAGTAGTTCCATTGGGAGAATAGTTCCATTGGTGAAAGTAGTTCCGTAGTTCCATGGGGAGAGCAGTTCTATTGGTGAGAGCAGTTCCATTGGTGAGAGTAGTTCCATGGGGAGAGTAGTTCCATTGGTGAGAGTAGTTCCATGGGGAGAGTAGTTCCATTGGTGAGAGTAGTTCCGTAGTTCCATGGGGAGAGCAGTTCTATTGGTGAGAGCAGTTCTATTGGTGAGAGCAGTTCCATTGGTGAGAGTAGTTCCATTGGTGAGAGCAGTTCCATTGGTGAGAGCAGTTCCATTGGTGAGAGCAGTTCCATTGGTGAGAGCAGTTCCATTGGTGAGAGCAGTTCCATTGGTGAGAGCAGTTCCATTGGTGAGAGCAGTTCCATTGGTGAGAGCAGTTCCATTGGTGAGAGCAGTTCCATTGGTGAGAGCAGTTCCATTGGTGAGAGCAGTTCCATTGGGAGAATAGTTCCATGGGGAGAGTAGTTCCATTGGTGAGAGCAGTTCCATTGGTGAGAGTAGTTCCATTGGGTGAGTAGTTCCGTAGTTCCATTGGTGAGAGTAGTTCCATTGGTGAGAGTAGTTCCGTAGTTCCATGGGGAGAATAGTTCCATTGGTGAGAGCAGTTCCATTGGTGAGAGCAGTTCCGTAGTTCCATTGGTGAGAGTAGTTCCATTGGTGAGAGCAGTTCCATTGGTGAGAGCAGTTCCATTGGTGAGAGCAGTTCCATTGGTGAGAGTAGTTCCGTAGTTCCATGGGGAGAGCAGTTCCATTGGTGAGAGTAGTTCCGTAGTTCCATGGTGAGAGCAGTTCCATTGGTGAGAGCAGTTCCATTGGTGAGAGCAGTTCCATTGGTGAGAGCAGTTCCATTGGTGAGAGCAGTTCCATTGGTGAGAGCAGTTCCATTGGTGAGAGTAGTTCCGTAGTTCCATGGGGAGAATAGTTCCATTGGTGAGAGCAGTTCCATTGGTGAGAGTAGTTCCGTAGTTCCATGGGGAGAGTAGTTCCATTGGTGAGAGTAGTTCCGTAGTTCCATGGGGAGAATAGTTCCATTGGTGAGAGCAGTTCCATTGGTGAGAGTAGTTCCATTGGTGAGAGCAGTTCCATTGGTGAGAGTAGTTCCTTGGGGAGAATAGTTCCATTGGTGAGAGCAGTTCCATTGGTGAGAGTAGTTCCGTAGTTCCATGGGGAGAGTAGTTCCATTGGTGAGAGCAGTTCCATTGGTGAGAGCAGTTCCATTGGTGAGAGCAGTTCCATTGGTGAGAGCAGTTCCATTGGTGAGAGCAGTTCCATTGGTGAGAGCAGTTCCATTGGTGAGAGTAGTTCCGTAGTTCCATGGGGAGAGCAGTTCCATTGGTGAGAGCAGTTCCATTGGTGAGAGCAGTTCCATTGGTGAGAGCAGTTCCATTGGTGAGAGCAGTTCCATTGGTGAGAGCAGTTCCATAGGGAGAGCAGTTCCATAGGGGAGAGTACTGTTGTTCTGTAGGGAAAGTAGATATCTTGGTAAAGTAGTTATGATAATGAAAACAAATCCTCATATTTTCATATACAGTACATTTGTGGTATTTAAATGTCTGTTCATACCCATCCACAGTATCTCTGGAGAGGAAGAGGCCAAGGAAGCCATCTCACAAGGTCCTGGAATGCACCATAGAAGAAGTGTCACTCAGTCCTCCAAAGAAGAAGGAGTTGAAGAAGCAGAGTGGACAGACAGAGGAGACAGAAGTCGGGGACACTCAGGTAAGGCCGAATGAACTAATCAACAGCCATGTTAACACAACTATACTGCTACAGTACCACTCTGAAACGGATCTAATAATCTCATTTCTATGACAGGTTAAGTCTGTCAAGAAAGAAGTGCCTGTATCCAGCGTGACAACTCCAGAGAGCTTGGTTTCTCTGCAGGGCTCCTCTCCTGCCCGGCCCTTTAGCCCTACGGTGCTCCTCAACCCCAAGGAAGAGACAGAGAAGATCAGTCCTGGGGTGGGAGGAGAGAGCCACACCAACGGAGAGAGATCACCCAAACCTGAGGTATAGTTGTACCAGTACTGTAAAACAGGATCCTAAGCCCCCACACCTTAACCAATATGCTGTGTAATAACTTCTGTAATAAAACCTCTCCTCTCCTCCAGGTGTTCTCTCCTGGTCTGAATGACAGTTTCTCCCTACCCGGTGAAGGGTCCCTGGTCTCCAGCACTAAGAAGAACACAGCAGAGAAAGGAGGAGCTGCGTCCACGAAGGAGAATGTCTGTCAGGTCGGTCAACCAACAACATGCCACAACCTTTCTATTTTGTGGAGGCAGAAACAGTCAAAGTAGCTCTATAACCTTGATTTCCAGGCTTTCATCACATTAGTTTAGAAATAG
This sequence comes from Oncorhynchus masou masou, assembly GCF_036934945.1. Lineage (NCBI taxonomy): Eukaryota > Metazoa > Chordata > Actinopteri > Salmoniformes > Salmonidae > Oncorhynchus > Oncorhynchus masou. Next base: position 85,170,925 of record NC_088243.1, read on the forward strand.
ATGTTTCCCAATAGCCGAGTGATGAATGAGATTTGAGAGCATCGTAACACAAAATATGTGTGTTTGTGTCTTGCAGGTGTGTGAGAGGACAGGTGAGCTGCTTTTGTGTGAGGGCCAGTGCTGTGGGGCGTTCCACCTGCAGTGTATCAGCCTATCAGAAGCCCCCAGAGGGAAGTTTATCTGTAGTGAATGCACTATAGGTGAGTTTCTACCTGTACACCTGTCTGTACATTTACATTTGAGTCATTTAGCAGACGCTCTTATCCAAGCAATTAGGGTTGAATGCCTTGCTCAAAGGGCACAGATGTTTCACCGAGTCAGCTCGGGATTCGAACCAGCAACCTTTCGGTTGCTAGGCTACCTGGCACCATACAGGAGCCATATACGCCTGGTGCAGCCTCGCCTATACACACATTCACCTTGACTTAACACTGTGTTGCTGAGTTCTTACACTTGTTCAGTGATACGGCCATGCTCATCGACCATATCTCTGCAACTGACAAAGGTATTCTGTATCCACACCCACAATGTATGTAAGCTGCTTTGGTGTATCACAAAGCTCAGAGTGTATCCTTTCCATTGCAGGGATCCACACGTGCTTTGTGTGTAAGAAGTCTGGCGACGGTGTGAAGAGGTGCATGGTGCCTGTATGTGGGAAGTTCTACCACAACGAGTGTATCCTGAAACACACACCCACCCAGCCCCAGAGGAACGGGGTTCGCTGCTCCCTCCACGTCTGTCTGTCCTGCCACATCACCAACCCCCTCAACTCCTGCACTTCTAAAAGTAGGTTCCCGTTCCACTCTGCTTTGATAGAACCAGGGGTAAAGTAGAATTCATTTCTTCCTGGTACGAGACCTTCTATTTGTGCATGCGCGCACCAACATTTGTGCACTAATAACTCAATAGGATCTCTGTGGGTCTCGTCGTAAAGATTTGTCATTTAACTTTTATAATGTATGACCTTTTATTGTGGTATAAACACAACTAGTCATGATGTTTTCATCTGATTGTCAAGAGGTGAAAGAAGCGCACACCTATTTAGGCGAGGTGCTGACTAGCGGAGTGGAACACTTAAAAGATAAAGGAGAGCCGCACACTCCAGGATCAAAAAATATTTTATGTTGAACGTTTTCGACAAGCTGTCTTCATCAGGGTTTATCTGATTGTCAAACAATCACTTCAAAGGTCTCCTTTATTAGGCTGCCCGTTCATCCTCTCTGCTGCCCGTTCATCCTCTCTGCTGCCCGTTCATCCTCTCGGCTGCCCGTTCATCCTCTCGGCTGCCCGTTCATCCTCTCGGCTGCCCGTTCATCCTCTCTGCTACCCGTTCATCCTCTCGGCTGAACGTTCAGTATTTCCAGCCTCCAAACAGTGATGACTATTACACCAAAAAGGGTAATGACATTTGCCGATTGTCATTAGGCCAGATTTTATGCGCCCCCTGCTGTCCAAGCGTGTCGCTGTACCAGCAAATTATTTCTGCCTTAAAAAAATGTCAGTGTTCTCGTCGAAACCACGTTGCGTTTTTGCAGCGGAGGCGAAACCACCTGTTTTTCAAGTCCATTCGCTAATTGTTCATGCCTCTGACATATAATAATGATAAATAGTGGTATTGAAGGCCTCCAGTTTTCTGGACATTTTGTTTGAATTATTGTGATAGGCTCATGTACCGCACCGTGTTACTTTCCCCTCTGGACAGAGTAGAAATAGATCAACACTGTAGGTTCTGTTTACAATTGGAAGTGGCACGGTTAGAGTCTATTTGAATGTGATTTTTATGGGATGGAAAACCGATTGCTACAGTAGAATTGAAACGTATCGAGTAGGGTGAAAACCTGTAATGTGATTGGAGGACTAAGATTAGCTACAAACATTACTGCAGGTCTGTTTGTCTGGGATGGGATCCTAGATTCTAACATGGCTGTAGAGATGCTTGTCTGGGATGGGATCCTAGATTCTAACATGGCTGTAGAGATGCTTGGTGTTTGTTGTTTTTGACCTGTATTCCTCTTGTAGGTCGTCTGACCCGCTGCGTGCGTTGCCCTGTGGCGTACCACGCTAATGACTACTGTATGGCAGCAGGCAGCGTAGTCCTGGCCAACAACAGCTTCCTGTGTCCCAACCACTTCATTCCCCGCAAGAACTACAAGAACCATGAACACATCAACGTCAGCTGGTGCTTTGTCTGCTCAGAAGGTTGGTGACTGGTTGGGTTGCTGTTAATGTTTTAGTTTAGTTTACTAATTTGACCATTTAAAAAAAAAAAACCAGCATAGATAAAACTTGAAAAAGCCATACATGCACATGAATAAAATCATCAAGGATAACACACAAAGTCTGGGACTTATTTCCATTGTGGTCCTCTTGAGACAAGATGGCTGGACAAGATGGAACACAGTATAGCAGTGAAATAATAAAACCAAAACGGAGAAGAAGAACAACTATCTCATCATTCCAGTCATTATTCATATGGGCACAGAAGACATCAAACATATTTTTACTTTATTTTTAAAGCTGCCCAGAGAGGATGTTGTTTTTATAGGCAGAGGCAACTCATTCCAGTCTGAGGCTCCACTATACATGTGTCACACCCTGATCTTAGTATTCTTTGTTTTCTTTGTTATTTTAGTTAGGTCAGGGTGTAACATGGGTGATGTATGTGTTTTTGTCTTGTCTAGGGGTTATGTATGTTTACGGGGGTGTTTCCTATCTAGGTGTTTTTGTAAGTCTATGGTTGCCTAGATTGGTTCTCAATTAGAGGCAGCTGTCTATCGTTGTCTCTGATTGGGAACCATATTTAGGCAGCCATATTCTTTGGGTATTTTGTGGGTGATTGTTCCTGTTTCCAGTGTTCCTATGTGTCAGTGTTCACGTTACGGGACTGTTTCGTCTTCGTTCCTTTCTGTCGGTTTATTGTTTTTGTTCTGTGTTTAAGTATCCCATTAAATATGGATTATCATCACGCTGCGTTTTGGTCCTCCTCTCTTTCACCCGAAGACAGTCGTGACAACAAGAGAGTGCCTTTCCCCGCATTATTGCTGAACCCGTATAAGCACACATCAGAAACACCTGATCTGGTGCTGTGATTGTGTGCATCCCTAACACAGGGAAAGTAATCACTTAGATATCTGGGCGCAGGACCATAAATACTGCTGTAAACCAAGCCTAGTCTAATCTGGGACACCCTAGCCTCAACAGGCAGCCAGTTTAGTTCCTGAAAGCAGCTCCTGCCTATGTGAGTATGTGGACTCACCTTCATTACTACCCTGATCAGCTTATTCTGGGCTATCTGGAGCTTCCCCTTCATTCGTTTAGATAAGCCCCCAAACCAGGAAGTACTAGCATTGTCAAAATGGCATTGAATGAGGGCAGTAGCTAGCACTTTCATGGAGTCCTTATCAAGCAGCTTGGTCTTTCTATCCAAAAACGTAATCCTGTCATTAACCTTCCCTAGCACCTTATTGGCCATGCTCACATCTCCCAAGCTTCCATCACGGATACATCCCAAGTAGCTAACAGACGTTTTAGTAGACAGCACCTCACCCCCTAACTCCACTCTGATTTCAGACGACCTACACAATTTAGGTCTGGATCCAAAAATAATTGCTTCAGTTTTCCCTAAGTGCAGAGATGGCTTATTATCTCCAAGTCATTTGCTAGTAAGCTCTGTGCTAAGTACGCTCTCCAACGTAGTTTTACTTTTGTGAGACACCAGAAGTGTAGAGTCATCCGCATAAAGAAAAAGACGGCAAGAACAAGCGTCTTTCATATCATGAATATACAATAAAAACAGCAGAGGCCCAAGCACGCTCCCCTGCGGAACGCCACAACTCATTGGTTTTGCCTGAGACAGTGAACCATTAACCTCTACTACTTGCTCCCTTCTTGATAAATTGGACTTGATTGGTTGGTTGATTGAGTGTTGTCAGTGTTGCAGAGTCCATTATGCAAGGAGGAAGGAACCCGTGTACAAATGTGGTGGTATTGTTATTAGAAGTAGAATAATAACAGGAGTAGGAGTGTGGTGGAAATCATATGTGGAGGACCTACGCTCCTCACAGAGTTAAACAGATTGAAGTGAAACATAAAGTGAAAAGAAGCATTCAGCCTCCTGTCCTGAGGTCATTGGGTCAGATCTGGTTGACTTGGTGTTTGAGCTGCACCTTCTCCTTTCTCCCTGCAGGGGGCAGTCTGTTGTGCTGCGAGTCTTGTCCTGCTGCCTTCCACCAAGAGTGTCTGAACATCGAGATGCCCGAGGGGAGCTGGTTCTGCAACGACTGCAAGGCCGGGAAGAAACCACACTTCAAGGACATCCTCTGGGTTAAAGTGGGAAGATACAAGTAAGAAACACTGTTCTGTAGAAATAGTATCCATGCTTTTAGTCAGAACCAACTGAGTGACACTTTAATCCCATGTCAACATGTAAAAAAAAAAGTAGCTCGAGCAGAACCTGAAAGCCAGTCGTGTTGTTATTGATCAGAATCTCTGTGTGTATAATCTGCATCTACACTGAGTATACCAAACATAGGGAACATCTTCCTGACATTGAGTTGCCGACACACCGGCAGTCATGAGTCATGACTGCACTAAAATTCTATGTGACCATTGAGTCACGGTAATCTCCTCTTATGCTCTCTAAACATGCGTTGGTAGTACTCAAATTGCTAAATATCATCAGGTTGCTAATGGCCTGGTACTCAGGGCTCTATTGTCCCTCCTTCAGGTTGGTAATAGCCTGGTACTCAGGGCTCTATTGTCCCTTAATCAGTTCCTAAGGGCTTGGTACTCAGGGCTCTTATTGTCCCTCCATCAGGTCCTAATGGCCTGGTACTCAGGGCTCTTATTGTCCCTCTTTCAGGTTGGTAATAGCCTGGTACTCAGGGCTCTATTGTCCCTTAATCAGGTCCTAATGGCCTGGTACTCAGGGCTCTATTGTCCCTCCATCAGGTCCTAATGGCCTGGTACTCAGGGCTCTATTGTCCCTCCATCAGGTCCTAATGGCCTGGTACTCAGGGCTCTATTGTCCCTCCATCAGGTCCTAATGGCCTGGTACTCAGGGCTCTATTGTCCCTCCATCAGGTCCTAATGGTCTGGTACTCAGGGCTCTATTGTCCCTCCATCAGGTCCTAATGGCCTGGTACTCAGGGCTCTATTGTCCCTCCATCAGGTCCTAATGGCCTGGTACTCAGGGCTCTATTGTCCCTCCATCAGGTCCTAATGGCCTGGTACTCAGGGCTCTATTGTCCCTCCATCAGGTCCTAATGGCCTGGTACTCAGGGCTCTATTGTCCCTCCATCAGGTTGTTGTTTCAAAGCCAAACACAACAAAATGGACAGCGCTTTCTATGGTGACGATTCATTCAAAACAACCATATGCATATTAGAGTTGATGCATATTCATAGGACTAACCTTGAAGATGAAGAAGGGAGAAAAAAAATATTAAAATAATGAATGTGCCGTTATGCAATATATATCCTACTGCATATTTGAAGAAAGAAGTTAATCAATAGGTTGAAACTGAGTAGAAAAACATAAAACCAAATTGATTTTAAGATGTCTTTGGTACATAATTGGTCTAGCCTATACTCTAGTAATGCCTCTGAGTGTAGAATGTGTTATTATGCATGGTTACCTTATGCCACGTTTCAAATGTTTTATTCATGAGTCTGGGCCTAGGCGACGCTGTTGGCTCAATGATTGTGTGGGGCGGCTAAGCCTACAGTTACACTGAAATTAGATTTTGAATAGCCTGGTAATAGGTCATTTATTAATAGGCTGACACATTACCTTTTAGTTACTGCATGTCTCACCACCTTGCGTTTCCATTTCCTCCCCTCTCTCCTTCATTCCTTTCTTCAGCACGCAGAGAGAGAGAGCCTGTCAACAGTTCAGTGAAATATGTTTCGTTGTGAAAACATGTTACTGTGGATGTTCCTGAACAGATTTCACTTGGTTTCCCAAATGAAACACAGGGTATTTGAGTGCATGTGGACAACACTTATTTTTTACCTTGCCCCTGTTCCTGCCCCTTTGATAATGGGATGTTCTAAATCGAAAAACAAATGTTACATATTAGTAAAGACGAGATTAAATAGAAAATAGTCTGGTGGTGTAACGATTCTCCTCTTCGTCTGAGGAAGAGTAGTCAAGATCGGACCAACACGCAGAGTGGTAAGTGTCCATGTTAATATTTTAGTATAACAGAACACGAAACAAAAATAACAACGAGAATGTAAGAAATGAAACAGTCCTGTCAGGTGAGACAACACAAAACAGAAAATAACTACCCACAAACACAGGTGGGAACAGGCTACCTAAAGTATGGTTCTCAATCAGAGATGACGATTGACAACTGCCTCTGATTGGGAACCATACCAGGCCAAACGCATAGAAGTACAAAACATAGAATGCCCACCCCAACTCACGCCCTGACCAAACCAAAATAGAGACATAAAAAAGGAACTAAGGTCAGGACGTGATAGAAGGGTAAAAATCTGATGACTTGATGAGAGAACAGCGTATGCAGTCTGAGGTAAGGGACAGATTACATACTTTATTTGACTACTTTCTCAAATCGTCAATAGTCTATAGTCACGTCATGCAGACTATATCTTTTGATTACTACGAAAGGCTAAGGTTTGTATCATTCACAGCTAAAGTTGCCAAATAACTGTAAATCTAATGTATAGGGCCTGTTCGAAATAATTACGTTTATGTTTGACATAGCCAGTTCATATGAGCACTCGCACCGGAATGGGGAAACGTATCCTATTTTATTCAGCAATGTTCAATTATTATATATTTTTCTTACTATAAAATCATATAATGTAAAATAATGGCATGGGACTTACAAACAATATCTTGTCTGCTAAGTGAACAAGCCTATAGCCTATGGGAGGAGCACAGCCAGATACCATACAGTACGCCAATTTCATATCCTGTTCTTCTGAAATCTTTAGATCTGCCTAAAATAAATAAAGGATCTACTGTGATGGTGTGTATTAAATGGATTTATTCTACTTTTTTTAAATGTAAATGTTCCGAAGGCACATCAGCAGGTTGGAGGCGTGGAGATGCTAAACATGTTTATGTTAATTAGCGGTAAATTACCGTGAGTCCGCCAGTCTTTTGCATGACAGTAACCAGCTGACAAAATGCCATGGCCGCCAAGGTCCTAGATGCTGGCCCATGTTGACTCCGATGCTTCCCACGTTTGTGTCAAGTTGGCTGGATGTCCTTTGGGTGGTGAACCATTCTTGATACACACGGGAAACTGTTGAATGTGAAAAACACAGCAGCGTTGCAGTTCTTCAAACAAATCTGTGTGCCTGGCACCTACTACCAGACCCCGTTCAAAGTATGAAATATTTTGTCTTGCCCGTTCACCCTCATTGGCACACATACACAATCCATTTCTCAATTGTCTCCAGGCTTAAAAATCCTTCTTTAACCTGTCTCCTCTTCTTCAACTACACTGATTTGAAGTGGATTTAACATCAATAAGGGAGCATAGGCTGACCAGGTGAATCTAGGTGAAAGCTATGTCACGTAAAGAGCAGGTGTTCTTAATGTTTTTGTATAATCTGTGTATAATGTAAAAATCTGTGTCTCCTCTCCTTTGTTCAGGTGGTGGCCTGCGGAGGTGTGTCTTCCTAAGAACGTCCCAGAGAACATCCTCCGTATGAAACACGAGGTGGGGGAGTTCCCCGTTCAGTTCTTTGGTTCTAAGGACTACGCCTGGACCTACCAGGCCCGAGTCTTCCCTTACATGGAGGGAGATGCCAACAACAAGGACAAGATGGGGAAGGGTTGTGACGCCATCTACAAGAAAGGTTAGAAAGAAACCTCCTTTACCTGGTTATAATAGAATATATGAAAACAATATACTTCATTTTTAGAAAGAAATACCAAAGAATCATTCCTATTTAGTGTATAAAAATGCCTTTTTGCACCTTCTAAATGTTTTCTTCAAGTCTTAAACAATAGAGATGTTTCCAGGTACCATATGGCAGGGCTGAAAGTTTGCAATTTGAGATGTATTAGCTAGTGGACAATGCTAACTTCCGTTTCCTCTCAGCTCTGAATGAAGCTGCTGAGCGGTTCAAAGCTCTTCAGGATGAGAAGGAGATGAGACAGCTTCAGGAGGACAGGAGGAACGACAAGAAACCTCCTCCCTACAGACACATCAAGGTACTGTCTCTTTTAAACCTCCTCCCTACAGACACATCAAGGTACTGTCTCTTTAAACCTCCTCCCTACAGACACATCAAGGTACCGCCCCTTTAAACCTTCTCCCTACAGACACATCAAGGTACTGTCTCTTTAAACCTCCTCCCTACAGACACATCAAGGTACCGCCCCTTTAAACCTCCTCCCTACAGACACATCAAGGTACTGTCTCTTTAAACCTCCTCCCTACAGACACATCAAGGTACTTCCCCTTTAAACCTTCTCCCTACAGACACATCAAGGTACCGCCCCTTTAAACCTTCTCCCTACAGACACATCAAGGTACTGTCTCTTTTAAACCTCCTCCCTACAGACACATCAAGGTACTGCCCCTTTAAACCTCCTCCCTACAGACACATCAAGGTACCGCCCCTTTAAACCTCCTCCCTACAGACACATCAAGGTACCGCCCCTTTAAACCTCCTCCCTACAGACACATCAAGGTACTGTCTCTTTAAACCTTCTCCCTACAGACACATCAAGGTACTGTCTCTTTTAAACCTCCTCCCTACAGACACATCAAGGTACTGTCTCTTTTAAACCTCCTCCCTACAGACACATCAAGGTACTGTCTCTTTAAACCTTCTCCCTACAGACACATCAAGGTACTGTCTCTTTTAAACCTCCTCCCTACAGACACATCAAGGTACTGTCTCTTTTAAACCTCCTCCCTACAGACACATCAAGGTACTGTCTCTTTTAAACCTCCTCCCTACAGACACATCAAGGTACTGTCTCTTTTAAACCTCCTCCCTACAGACACATCAAGGTACTGTCTCTTTTAAACCTCCTCCCTACAGACACATCAAGGTACTGTCTCTTTTAAACCTCCTCCCTACAGACACATCAAGGTACTGTCTCTTTTAAACCTCCTCCCTACAGACACATCAAGGTACTGTCTCTTTTAAACCTCCTCCCTACAGACACATCAAGGTACTGTCTCTTTTAAACCTCCTCCCTACAGACACATCAAGGTACTGTCTCTTTTAAACCTCCTCCCTACAGACACATCAAGGTACTGTCTCTTTTAAACCTCCTCCCTACAGACACATCAAGGTACTGTCTCTTTTAAACCTCCTCCCTACAGACACATCAAGGTACTGTCTCTTTTAAACCTCCTCCCTACAGACACATCAAGGTACTGTCTCTTTTAAACCTCCTCCCTACAGACACATCAAGGTACTGTCTCTTTTAAACCTCCTCCCTACAGACACATCAAGGTACTGTCTCTTTTAAACCTCCTCCCTATAGACACATCAAGGTACTGTCTCTTTTAAACCTCCTCCCTACAGACACATCAAGGTACTGTCTCTTTTAAACCTCCTCCCTACAGACACATCAAGGTACTGTCTCTTTTAAACCTCCTCCCTACAGACACATCAAGGTACTGTCTCTTTAAACCTCCTCCCTACAGACACATCAAGGTACTGTCTCTTTTAAACCTCCTCCCTACAGACACATCAAGGTACTGTCTCTTTTAAACCTCCTCCCTACAGACACATCAAGGTACTGTCTCTTTTAAACCTCCTCCCTACAGACACATCAAGGTACTGTCTCTTTTAAACCTCCTCCCTACAGACACATCAAGGTACCGCCCCTTTAAACCTTCTCCCTACAGACACATCAAGGTACCGCCCCTTTAAACCTTCTCCCTACAGACACATCAAGGTACTGTCTCTTTTAAACCTCCTCCCTACAGACACATCAAGGTACTGTCTCTTTTAAACCTCCTCCCTACAGACACATCAAGGTACTGTCTCTTTTAAACCTCCTCCCTACAGACACATCAAGGTACTGTCTCTTTTAAACCTCCTCCCTACAGACACATCAAGGTACTGTCTCTTTTAAACCTCCTCCCTACAGACACATCAAGGTACTGTCTCTTTTAAACCTCCTCCCTACAGACACATCAAGGTACTGTCTCTTTTAAACCTCCTCCCTACAGACACATCAAGGTACTGTCTCTTTTAAACCTCCTCCCTACAGACACATCAAGGTACTGTCTCTTTTAAACCTCCTCCCTACAGACACATCAAGGTACTGTCTCTTTTAAACCTCCTCCCTACAGACACATCAAGGTACTGTCTTGCATCCCCTGTCTGTCCCTCTCTTTGGTCCCTATTTGACTTGTACTGCTACAGCTTCTCTCATGTTTGACGATTGAATAGTACCTCTGTATTTTCACTCAAATCTCCCTTTGAGATTGATGCATAATTCACGCAGAAGTTTGACTTGCATCCGCTTAATTCTTCCCCTCAGGTGAACCGACCAATCGGCAAGGTCCAGATCATCACGGCGGACCTATCGGAGGTGCCGCGCTGTAACTGCAAGGCGTCTGATGAGAACCCGTGTGGCATGGACTCAGAGTGTATCAACCGCATGTTGATGTATGAGTGCCACCCTCAGGTGTGTTTGGCAGGGGAGAGGTGTCTGAACCAGAGTTACACCAAGAGACAGTACACCCAGGTGGAGATCTTCAGAACCTTGTCACGAGGCTGGGGGCTACGGGGCGTCTCCGACATCAAGAAGGTACAGACTAGAGTATCAAACTACAACACAAAACAGTTCCCCTTGTGTTTGTGTTTCTTTTTTAGAGAACCATTCCTCCTTGCCCCCGCTACGGATCTGCACTGCTGCCTACATAATTGCCCCTGGTGGGATAAATCAAGTATTTTCAATTAAAATCAATTCCAAGGTCCTTTACACCCGATTTGTTCTTTGTTTGTGTCTGTTTTAAGATGTGGACATACAGTAGTATATTTAGCCTCCATGCCGCTGTGTCTGATGTAAAAGGTGTTCTGTATCACCTGGATTATAACCTGAGTCTCTGCTCTCCTCTCTCTCTCTCAGGGTGCATTTGTGAATGAGTACGTGGGGGAGGTGATAGACGAGGAGGAGTGCAGAGCCAGGATCAAACATGCTCAAGAGAACGACATCTGTAACTTCTACATGCTCACTCTGGACAAGGACCGGATCATAGACGCTGGACCCAAGGGGAACCAGGCGAGGTTCATGAATCACTGCTGCCAGCCCAACTGTGAGACCCAGAAGTGGACGGTAAACGGAGACACCAGGGTGGGGCTCTTTGCCCTGGAGGACATCCCCAAAGGTCAGAGGAAGTACTAACAAACCTACTGGAGCCTGGTTCCATTTCTGTTACCAACTCCTGGAGCCTGGTTCCATTTCTGTTACCAACTCCTGGAGCCTGGTTCCATTTCTGTTACCAACTCCTGGAGCCTGGTTCCATTTCTGTTACCAACTCCTGGAGCCTGGTTCCATTTCTGTTACCAACTCCACTTCAGGCACTAGGCCTAGTGACAAAAAGTGTCTTGGTAATTTGTAAAGATTCAGAAGGTAACTGTGAAGAAACACGACAAAAGAAACAAACCTAATTGTTCCTTAATTATGGACTATGATATCAACTCTGTTGGCCTGATTAGAATAGGAATACAACTACCTGTACAGTACTTGGCTGTGTATTTTTTTAAATTTCTGAGCAGGTGTGGAGCTGACCTTCAACTACAACCTGGAGTGTCTTGGTAACGGGAAGACGGTGTGTAAATGTGGAGCGTCCAACTGCTCTGGGTTCCTGGGGGTCCGACCGAAGGTAAGGCTCTGAGACTGACGAATGTCAACATGCAAAACATTTTCATAAAAATGTTACTTGTCTACTAGACACTCTTATCTAGAGGAATGTAAAGTAAGTGCTTTTAGTTGTTTACTGTGTGATGAAGATGAGTTATACTATGAAAAGTAAAGGTAGACTGGGGAATATAGCAGACTGGGGAATATAGTAGACTAAAGGCAGACTGGGGAATATAGCAGACTGGGGAATATAGTAGACTAAAGGCAGACTGGGGAATATAGCAGTCTAAAGGCAGACTGGGGAATATAGCAGTCTAAAGGCAGACTGGGGAATATAGCAGTCTAAAGGCTGACTGGGGAATATAGCAGACTGGGGAATATAGCAGACTGGGGAATATAGCAGACTGGGGAATATAGCAGACTGGGGAATATAGCAGACTGGGGAATATAGCAGACTGGGGAATATAGCAGTCTGGGGAATATAGCAGACTGGAGAATATAGCAGTCTGAAGGCAGACTGGGGAATATAGCAGACTGGGGAATATAGCAGTCTGGGGAATATAGCAGACTGGAGAATATAGCAGTCTAAAGGTAGACTGGGGAATATAGCAGTCTAAAGGTAGACTGGGGAATATAGCAGACTGGGGAATATAGCAGACTGGGGAATATAGCAGACTGGGGAATATAGCAGACTGGAGAATATAGCAGTCTAAAGGTAGACTGGGGAATATAGCAGTCTAAAGGTAGACTGGGGAATATAGCAGACTGGGGAATATAGCAGACTGGGGAATATAGCAGACTGGAGAATATAGCAGACTGGGGAATATAGCAGACTGGGGAATATAGCAGTCTGAAGGCAGACTGGGGAATATAGCAGACTGGGGAATATAGCAGACTGGGGGATATAGCAGTCTGGGGAATATAGCAGACTGGGGGATATAGCAGACTGGAGAATATAGCAGTCTAAAGGTAGACTGGGGAATATAGCAGACTGGGGAATATAGCAGACTGGGGGATATAGCAGACTGGGGGATATAGCAGACTGGGGAATATAGCAGACTGGGGAATATAGCAGTCTGAAGGCAGACTGGGGAATATAGCAGACTGGGGAATATAGCAGACTGGGGAATATAGCAGACTGGGGAATATAGCAGACTGGGGAATATAGCAGACTGGGGAATATAGCAGACTGGGGAATATAGCAGACTGGGGAATATAGCAGACTGGGGGATATAGCAGTCTGGGGAATATAGCAGACTGGGAAATATAGCAGACTGGGGAATATAGCAGACTGGGGAATATAGCAGTCTGAAGGCAGACTGGGGAATATAGCAGACTGGGGAATATAGCAGACTGGGGAATATAGCAGTCTGAAGGCAGACTGGGGAATATAGCAGACTGGGGAATATAGCAGACTGGGGGATATAGCAGACTGGGGTATATAGCAGTCTAAAGGCAGACTGGAGAATATAGCAGACTGGGGAATATAGCAGACTGGAGAATATAGCAGACTGGGGAATATAGCAGTCTAAAGGCAGACTGGAGAATATAGCAGACTGGGGAATATAGCAGACTGGGGAATATAGCAGACTGGGTAATATAGCAGACTGGGGAATATAGCAGACTGGGGAATATAGCAGACTGGGGAATATAGCAGTCTAAAGGCAGACTGGGGAATATAGCAGACTGGGGAATATAGCAGACTGGGGGATATAGCAGACTGGGGTATATAGCAGTCTAAAGGCAGACTGGAGAATATAGCAGACTGGGGAATATAGCAGACTGGAGAATATAGCAGACTGGGGAATATAGCAGTCTAAAGGCAGACTGGAGAATATAGCAGACTGGGGAATATAGCAGTCTAAAGGCAGACTGGGGAATATAGCAGTCTAAAGGTAAACTGGGGAATATAGCAGTCTAAAGGCAGACTGGGGAATATAGCAGTCTAAAGGCAGACTGGGGAATATAGCAGTCTAAAGGCTGACTGGGGAATATAGCAGTCTAAAGGCAGACTGGGGAATATAGCAGTCTAAAGGTAAACTGGGGAATATAGCAGACTGAGGGAATATAGCAGACTGGGGAATATAGCAGACTGGGGAATATAGCAGTCTAAAGGTAAACTGGGGAATATAGCAGACTGAGGGAATATAGCAGACTGGAGAATATAGCAGACTGGGGAATATAGCAGACTGGGGAATATAGCAGACTGGGGAATATAGCAGTCTAAAGGTAAACTGGGGAATATAGTAGACTGGGGAATATAGCAGACTGGGGAATATAGCAGTCTAAAGGTAAACTGGGGAATATAGTAGACTGGGGAATATAGCAGACTGGGGAATATAGCAGACTGGGGAATATAGCAGACTGGGGAATATAGCAGACTGGAGAATATAGCAGTCTAAAGGTAGACTGGGGAATATAGCAGTCTAAAGGTAGACTGGGGAATATAGCAGACTGGGGAATATAGCAGACTGGAGAATGTAGCAGTCTAAAGGCAGACTGGGGAATATAGCAGACTGGGGAATATAGCAGACTGGAGAATATAGCAGTCTAAAGGTAGACTGGGGAATATAGCAGTCTAAAGGTAGACTGGGGAATATAGCAGACTGGGGAATATAGCAGACTGGGGAATATAGCAGACTGGAGAATATAGCAGTCTAAAGGTAGACTGGGGAATATAGCAGACTGGGGAATATAGCAGACTGGGGAATATAGCAGACTGGGGAATGTAGCAGTCTAAAGGCAGACTGGGGAATATAGCAGACTGGAGAATATAGCAGTCTAAAGGTAGACTGGGGAATATAGCAGTCTAAAGGTAGACTGGGGAATATAGCAGACTGGGGAATATAGCAGACTGGGGAATATAGCAGACTGGAGAATATAGCAGTCTAAAGGTAGACTGGGGAATATAGCAGACTGGGGAATATAGCAGACTGGGGAATATAGCAGACTGGGGAATATAGCAGACTGGGGAATATAGCAGACTGGGGAATATAGCAGACTGGGGAATATAGCAGTCTGGGGGATATAGCAGTCTGGGGAATATAGCAGACTGGGGAATATAGCAGACTGGGGAATATAGCAGTCTGAAGGCAGACTGGGGAATATAGCAGACTGGGGAATATAGCAGACTGGGGAATATAGCAGACTGGGGAATATAGCAGACTGGGGGATATAGCAGTCTGAAGGCAGACTGGGGAATATAGCAGACTGGGGAATATAGCAGACTGGGGAATATAGCAGACTGGGGGATATAGCAGACTGGGGGATATAGCAGTCTGGGGAATATAGCAGACTGGGAAATATAGCAGACTGGGGAATATAGCAGACTGGGGAATATAGCAGTCTGAAGGCAGACTGGGGAATATAGCAGACTGGGGAATATAGCAGACTGGGGGATATAGCAGACTGGGGGATATAGCAGTCTGGGGAATATAGCAGACTGGGGAATATAGCAGTCTAAAGGTAGACTGGGGAATATAGCAGACTGGGGAATATAGCAGACTGGGGAATATAGCAGTCTGAAGGCAGACTGGGGAATATAGCAGTCTAAAGGTAAACTGGGGAATATAGCAGACTGGGGAATATAGCAGACTGGGGAATATAGCAGACTGGGGAATATAGCAGACTGGGGAATATAGCAGACTGGGGAATATAGCAGACTGGGGAATATAGCAGTCTAAAGGCAGACTGGGGAATATAGCAGACTGGGGAATATAGCAGACTGGGGGATATAGCAGACTGGGGTATATAGCAGACTGGGGAATATAGCAGACTGGAGAATATAGCAGACTGGGGAATATAGCAGTCTAAAGGCAGACTGGAGAATATAGCAGACTGGGGAATATAGCAGTCTAAAGGCAGACTGGGGAATATAGCAGTCTAAAGGTAAACTGGGGAATATAGCAGTCTAAAGGCAGACTGGGGAATATAGCAGTCTAAAGGCAGACTGGGGAATATAGCAGTCTAAAGGCTGACTGGGGAATATAGCAGTCTAAAGGCAGACTGGGGAATATAGCAGTCTAAAGGTAAACTGGGGAATATAGCAGACTGAGGGAATATAGCAGACTGGGGAATATAGCAGACTGGGGAATATAGCAGTCTAAAGGTAAACTGGGGAATATAGCAGACTGAGGGAATATAGCAGACTGGAGAATATAGCAGACTGGGGAATATAGCAGACTGGGGAATATAGCAGACTGGGGAATATAGCAGTCTAAAGGTAAACTGGGGAATATAGTAGACTGGGGAATATAGCAGACTGGGGAATATAGCAGTCTAAAGGTAAACTGGGGAATATAGCAGACTGGGGAATATAGCAGACTGGGGAATATAGCAGACTGGGGAATATAGCAGACTGGGGAATATAGCAGACTGGGGAATATAGCAGACTGGGGAATATAGCAGTCTAAAGGCAGACTGGGGAATATAGCAGTCTAAAGGCAGACTGGGGAATATAGCAGACTGGGGAATATAGCAGACTGGGGAATATAGCAGACTGGGGAATATAGCAGACTGGAGAATATAGCAGTCTAAAGGTAGACTGGGGAATATAGCAGACTGGGGAATATAGCAGTCTAAAGGTAGACTGGGGAATATAGCAGACTGGGGAATATAGCAGACTGGGGAATATAGCAGACTGGAGAATATAGCAGTCTAAAGGTAGACTGGGGAATATAGCAGTCTAAAGGTAGACTGGGGAATATAGCAGACTGGGGAATATAGCAGACTGGAGAATGTAGCAGTCTAAAGGCAGACTGGGGAATATAGCAGACTGGGGAATATAGCAGACTGGAGAATATAGCAGTCTAAAGGTAGACTGGGGAATATAGCAGTCTAAAGGTAGACTGGGGAATATAGCAGACTGGGGAATATAGCAGACTGGGGAATATAGCAGACTGGAGAATATAGCAGTCTAAAGGTAGACTGGGGAATATAGCAGACTGGGGAATATAGCAGACTGGGGAATATAGCAGACTGGGGAATGTAGCAGTCTAAAGGCAGACTGGGGAATATAGCAGACTGGAGAATATAGCAGTCTAAAGGTAGACTGGGGAATATAGCAGTCTAAAGGTAGACTGGGGAATATAGCAGACTGGGGAATATAGCAGACTGGGGAATATAGCAGACTGGAGAATATAGCAGACTGGGGAATGTAGCAGTCTAAAGGCAGACTGGGGAATATAGCAGACTGGGGAATATAGTAGACTTAAGGCAGACTGGGGAATATAGCAGTCTAAAGGCAGACTGGGGAATATAGCAGACTGGGGAATATAGCAGACTGGGGAATATAGCAGACTGGGGAATGTAGCAGTCTAAAGGCAGACTGGGGAATATAGCAGACTGGGGAATATAGTAGACTTAAGGCAGACTGGGGAATATAGCAGTCTAAAGGCAGACTGGGGAATATAGCAGACTGGGGAATATAGTAGACTAAAGGCAGACTGGGGAATATAGCAGACTGGGGAATATAGTAGACTAAAGGCAGACTGGGGAATATAGCAGTCTAAAGGTAGACTGGGGAATATAGCAGACTGGGGAATATAGTAGACTAAAGGCAGACTGGGGAATATAGCAGTCTAAAGGCAGACTGGGGAATATAGTAGACTAAAGGCAGACTGGGGAATATAGCAGTCTAAAGGTAGACTGGGGAATATAGCAGTCTAAAGGCAGACTGGGGAATATAGCAGACTGGGGAATATAGCAGACTGGGGAATATAGCAGACTGGGGAATATAGCAGTCTAAAGGCAGACTGGGGAATATAGCAGACTGGGGAATATAGCAGACTGGGGGATATAGCAGACTGGGGTATATAGCAGACTGGGGAATATAGCAGACTGGAGAATATAGCAGACTGGGGAATATAGCAGTCTAAAGGCAGACTGGAGAATATAGCAGACTGGGGAATATAGCAGTCTAAAGGCAGACTGGGGAATATAGCAGTCTAAAGGTAAACTGGGGAATATAGCAGTCTAAAGGCAGACTGGGGAATATAGCAGTCTAAAGGCAGACTGGGGAATATAGCAGTCTAAAGGCTGACTGGGGAATATAGCAGTCTAAAGGCAGACTGGGGAATATAGCAGTCTAAAGGTAAACTGGGGAATATAGCAGACTGAGGGAATATAGCAGACTGGGGAATATAGCAGACTGGGGAATATAGCAGTCTAAAGGTAAACTGGGGAATATAGCAGACTGAGGGAATATAGCAGACTGGAGAATATAGCAGACTGGGGAATATAGCAGACTGGGGAATATAGCAGACTGGGGAATATAGCAGTCTAAAGGTAAACTGGGGAATATAGTAGACTGGGGAATATAGCAGACTGGGGAATATAGCAGTCTAAAGGTAAACTGGGGAATATAGCAGACTGGGGAATATAGCAGACTGGGGAATATAGCAGACTGGGGAATATAGCAGACTGGGGAATATAGCAGACTGGGGAATATAGCAGACTGGGGAATATAGCAGTCTAAAGGCAGACTGGGGAATATAGCAGTCTAAAGGCAGACTGGGGAATATAGCAGACTGGGGAATATAGCAGACTGGGGAATATAGCAGACTGGGGAATATAGCAGACTGGAGAATATAGCAGTCTAAAGGTAGACTGGGGAATATAGCAGACTGGGGAATATAGCAGTCTAAAGGTAGACTGGGGAATATAGCAGACTGGGGAATATAGCAGACTGGGGAATATAGCAGACTGGAGAATATAGCAGTCTAAAGGTAGACTGGGGAATATAGCAGTCTAAAGGTAGACTGGGGAATATAGCAGACTGGGGAATATAGCAGACTGGAGAATGTAGCAGTCTAAAGGCAGACTGGGGAATATAGCAGACTGGGGAATATAGCAGACTGGAGAATATAGCAGTCTAAAGGTAGACTGGGGAATATAGCAGTCTAAAGGTAGACTGGGGAATATAGCAGACTGGGGAATATAGCAGACTGGGGAATATAGCAGACTGGAGAATATAGCAGTCTAAAGGTAGACTGGGGAATATAGCAGACTGGGGAATATAGCAGACTGGGGAATATAGCAGACTGGGGAATGTAGCAGTCTAAAGGCAGACTGGGGAATATAGCAGACTGGAGAATATAGCAGTCTAAAGGTAGACTGGGGAATATAGCAGTCTAAAGGTAGACTGGGGAATATAGCAGTCTAAAGGTAGACTGGGGAATATAGCAGTCTAAAGGTAGACTGGGGAATATAGCAGACTGGGGAATATAGCAGACTGGGGAATATAGCAGACTGGGGAATATAGCAGACTGGGGAATATAGCAGACTGGGGAATATAGCAGACTGGAGAATATAGCAGACTGGGGAATGTAGCAGTCTAAAGGCAGACTGGGGAATATAGCAGACTGGGGAATATAGTAGACTTAAGGCAGACTGGGGAATATAGCAGTCTAAAGGCAGACTGGGGAATATAGCAGACTGGGGAATATAGCAGACTGGGGAATATAGCAGACTGGGGAATGTAGCAGTCTAAAGGCAGACTGGGGAATATAGCAGACTGGGGAATATAGTAGACTTAAGGCAGACTGGGGAATATAGCAGTCTAAAGGCAGACTGGGGAATATAGCAGACTGGGGAATATAGTAGACTAAAGGCAGACTGGGGAATATAGCAGACTGGGGAATATAGTAGACTAAAGGCAGACTGGGGAATATAGCAGTCTAAAGGTAGACTGGGGAATATAGCAGACTGGGGAATATAGTAGACTAAAGGCAGACTGGGGAATATAGCAGTCTAAAGGCAGACTGGGGAATATAGTAGACTAAAGGCAGACTGGGGAATATAGCAGTCTAAAGGTAGACTGGGGAATATAGCAGTCTAAAGGCAGACTGGGGAATATAGCAGACTGGGGAATATAGCAGACTGGGGAATATAGCAGACTGGGGAATATAGCAGACTGGAGAATATAGCAGTCTAAAGGTAGACTGGGGAATATAGCAGACTGGGGAATATAGCAGTCTAAAGGTAGACTGGGGAATATAGCAGACTGGGGAATATAGCAGACTGGGGAATATAGCAGACTGGAGAATATAGCAGTCTAAAGGTAGACTGGGGAATATAGCAGTCTAAAGGTAGACTGGGGAATATAGCAGACTGGGGAATATAGCAGACTGGAGAATGTAGCAGTCTAAAGGCAGACTGGGGAATATAGCAGACTGGGGAATATAGCAGACTGGAGAATATAGCAGTCTAAAGGTAGACTGGGGAATATAGCAGTCTAAAGGTAGACTGGGGAATATAGCAGACTGGGGAATATAGCAGACTGGGGAATATAGCAGACTGGAGAATATAGCAGTCTAAAGGTAGACTGGGGAATATAGCAGACTGGGGAATATAGCAGACTGGGGAATATAGCAGACTGGGGAATGTAGCAGTCTAAAGGCAGACTGGGGAATATAGCAGACTGGAGAATATAGCAGTCTAAAGGTAGACTGGGGAATATAGCAGTCTAAAGGTAGACTGGGGAATATAGCAGACTGGGGAATATAGCAGACTGGGGAATATAGCAGACTGGAGAATATAGCAGACTGGGGAATGTAGCAGTCTAAAGGCAGACTGGGGAATATAGCAGACTGGGGAATATAGTAGACTTAAGGCAGACTGGGGAATATAGCAGTCTAAAGGCAGACTGGGGAATATAGCAGACTGGGGAATATAGCAGACTGGGGAATATAGCAGACTGGGGAATGTAGCAGTCTAAAGGCAGACTGGGGAATATAGCAGACTGGGGAATATAGTAGACTTAAGGCAGACTGGGGAATATAGCAGTCTAAAGGCAGACTGGGGAATATAGCAGACTGGGGAATATAGTAGACTAAAGGCAGACTGGGGAATATAGCAGACTGGGGAATATAGTAGACTAAGGGCAGACTGGGGAATATAGCAGTCTAAAGGTAGACTGGGGAATATAGCAGACTGGGGAATATAGTAGACTAAAGGCAGACTGGGGAATATAGCAGTCTAAAGGCAGACTGGGGAATATAGTAGACTAAAGGCAGACTGGGGAATATAGCAGTCTAAAGGTAGACTGGGGAATATAGCAGTCTAAAGGCAGACTGGGGAATATAGTAGACTAAAGGCAGACTGGGGAATATAGCAGACTGGGGAATATAGCAGACTGGGGAATATAGTAGACTAAAGGCAGACTGGGGAATATAGTAGACTAAAGGCAGACTGGGGAATATAGCAGTCTAAAGGCAGACTGGGGAATATAGCAGACTGGGGAATATAGCAGACTAAAGGTAAACTGGGGAATATAGCAGTCTAAAGGCAGACTGGGGAATATAGCAGTCTAAAGGCAGACTGGGGAATATAGCAGTCTAAAGGCAGACTGGGGAATATAGCAGTCTAAAGGCAGACTGGGGAATATAGCAGTCTAAAGGTAGACTGGGGAATATAGCAGACTGGGGAATATAGCAGACTGGGGAATATAGCAGACTGGGGAATATAGCAGTCTAAAGGTAGACTGGGGAATATAGCAGACTAAAGGTAGACTGGGGAATATAGTAGACTAAAGGCAGACTGGGGAATATAGCAGACTAAAGGCAGACTGGGGAATATAGCAGTCTAAAGGTAGACTGGGGAATATAGCAGACTGGGGAATATAGCAGACTGGGGAATATAGCAGACTGGGGAATATAGCAGTCTAAAGGCAGAATGGGAAATAAAGCAGACTGAGGGAATATAGCAGACTGGGGAATATAGCAGACTGGGGAATATAGCAGACTGGGGAATATAGCAGACTGGGGAATATAGCAGACTGGGGAATATAGCAGTCTAAAGGTAGACTGGGGAATATAGCAGACTAAAGGCAGACTGGGGAATATAGCAGACTGGGGAATATAGCAGTCTAAAGGTAGACTGGGGAATATAGTAGACTAAAGGCAGACTGGGGAATATAGCAGACTGGGGAATATAGCAGTCTAAAGGTAGACTGGGGAATATAGTAGACTAAAGGCAGACTGGGGAATATAGCAGACTAAAGGCAGACTGGGGAATATAGCAGTCTAAAGGCAGACTGGGGAATATAGCAGACTGGGGAATATAGCAGACTGGGGAATATAGCAGACTGGGGAATATAGCAGTCTAAAGGTAGACTGGGGAATATAGCAGACTAAAGGCAGACTGGGGAATATAGCAGACTGGGGAATATAGCAGTCTAAAGGTAGACTGGGGAATATAGCAGTCTACAGGTAGACTGGGGAATATAGCAGACTGGGGAATATAGCAGACTGGAGAATATAGCAGACTGGGGAATATAGCAGACTGGGGAATATAGCAGACTGGGGAATATAGCAGACTGGGGAATATAGCAGACTGGGGAATATAGCAGACTGGGGAATATAGCAGACTGGGGAATATAGCAGTCTAAAGGCAGAATGGGAAATAAAGCAGACTGAGGGAATATAGCAGACTGGGGAATATAGCAGACTGGGGAATATAGCAGACTGGGGAATATAGCAGACTGGGGAATATAGCAGTCTAAAGGTAGACTGGGGAATATAGCAGACTAAAGGCAGACTGGGGAATATAGCAGACTGGGGAATATAGCAGTCTAAAGGTAGACTGGGGAATATAGCAGTCTACAGGTAGACTGGGGAATATAGCAGACTGGGGAATATAGCAGACTGGAGAATATAGCAGACTGGGGAATATAGCAGACTGGGGAATATAGCAGACTGGGGAATATAGCAGACTAAAGGCAGACTGGGGAATATAGCAGACTAAAGGCAGACTGGGGAATATAGCAGTCTAAAGGTAGACTGGGGAATATAGCAGACTGGGGAATATAGCAGACTAAAGGTAGACTGGGGAATATAGCAGACTGGAGAATATAGCAGACTGGGGAATATAGCAGTCTAAAGGTAGACTGGGGAATATAGCAGACTGGGGAATATAGCAGACTAAAGGCAGACTGGGGAATATAGCAGACTAAAGGCAGACTGGGGAATATAGCAGTCTAAAGGTAGACTGGGGAATATAGCAGACTGGGGAATATAGCAGACTAAAGGTAGACTGGGGAATATAGCAGACTGGGGAATATAGCAGACTGGGGAATATAGCAGACTGGGGAATATAGCAGACTGGGGAATATAGCAGACTGGGGAATATAGCAGACTGGGGAATGTAGCAGACTGGGGAATATAGCAGACTGGGGAATATAGCAGACTGGGGAATATAGCAGTCTAAAGGTAGACTGGGGAATATAGCAGACTGGGGAATATAGCAGACTGGGGAATATAGCAGACTGGGGAATATAGCAGACTTGGGAATATAGCAGACTGGGGAATATAGCAGTCTAAAGGTAGACTGGGGAATATAGCAGACTGGGGAATATAGCAGACTGGGGAATATAGCAGACTGGGGAATATAGCAGTCTAAAGGCAGACTGGGGAATATAGCAGCCTAAAGGCAGACTGGGGAATATAGCAGACTGGGGAATATAGCAGACTGGGGAATATAGCAGACTGGGGGATATAGCAGTCTAAAGGTAGACTGGGGAATATAGCAGCCTAAAGGCAGACTGGGGAATATAGCAGACTGGGGAATATAGCAGACTGGGGAATATAGCAGACTGGGGAATATAGCAGACTGGGGAATATAGCAGACTGGGGAATATAGCAGACTGGGGAATATAGTAGACTAAAGGTAGACTGGGGAATATAGCAGACTGGGGAATATAGTAGACTAAAGGTAGACTGGGGAATATAGCAGACTAAAGGCAGACTGGGGAATATAGTAGACTAAAGGTAGACTGGGGAATATAGCAGACTGGGGAATATAGCAGACTGGGGAATATAGCAGACTGGGGAATATAGCAGACTAAAGGCAGACTGGAGAATATAGTAGACTGGGGAATATAGTAGACTAAAGGCAGACTGGGGAATATAGCAGACTGGGGAATATAGCAGACTGGGGAATATAGCAGACTGGGGAATATAGCAGACTGGGGAATATAGCAGACTAAAGGCAGACTGGGGAATATAGCAGACTGGGGAATATAGTAGACTAAAGGTAGACTGGGGAATATAGCAGACTAAAGGCAGACTGGGGAATATAGCAGACTGGGAAATATAGTAGACTAAAGGTAGACTGGGGAATATAGCAGACTAAAGGCAGACTGGGGAATATAGCAGACTAAAGGCAGACTGGGGAATATAGTAGACTAAAGGTAGACTGGGGAATATAGCAGACTGGGGAATATAGTAGACTAAAGGTAGACTGGGGAATATAGCAGACTGGGGAATATAGCAGACTGGGGAATATAGCAGTCTAAAGGTAGACTGGGGAATATAGCAGACTAAAGGCAGACTGGGGAATATAGTAGACT
Source organism: Oncorhynchus masou masou (assembly GCF_036934945.1). Lineage (NCBI taxonomy): Eukaryota > Metazoa > Chordata > Actinopteri > Salmoniformes > Salmonidae > Oncorhynchus > Oncorhynchus masou. Next base: position 85,195,088 of record NC_088243.1, read on the forward strand.
AAAGGTAGACTGGGGAATATAGCAGACTGGGGAATATAGCAGACTGGGGAATATAGCAGACTGGGGAATATAGCAGACTGGGGAATATAGCAGACTGGGGAATATAGCAGTCTAAAGGTAGACTGGGGAATATAGCAGACTGGGGAATATAGCAGACTGGGGAATATAGCAGACTGGGGAATATAGCAGACTGGGGAATATAGCAGACTGGGGAATATAGCAGACTGGGGAATATAGCAGACTGGGGAATATAGCAGACTGGGGAATATAGCAGACTAAAGGTAGACTGGGGAATATAGCAGACTGGGGAATATAGCAGACTGGGGAATATAGCAGACTGGGGAATATAGCAGACTGGGGAATATAGCAGACTGGGGAATATAGCAGACTAAAGGCAGACTGGGGAATATAGCAGACTGGGGAATATAGCAGACTGGGGAATATAGCAGACTGGGGAATATAGTAGACTAAAGGTAGACTGGGGAATATAGCAGACTAAAGGCAGACTGGGGAATATAGTAGACTAAAGGTAGACTGGGGAATATAGCAGACTGGGGAATATAGTAGACTAAAGGTAGACTGGGGAATATAGCAGACTAAAGGCAGACTGGGGAATATAGTAGACTAAAGGTAGACTGGGGAATATAGCAGACTGGGGAATATAGTAGACTAAAGGTAGACTGGGGAATATAGCAGACTAAAGGCAGACTGGGGAATATAGCAGACTGGGGAATATAGCAGACTGGGGAATATAGCAGACTGGGGAATATAGCAGACTAAAGTAATGACCTGTGTGTGCGTATGTCTTGTCTCCCAGAACCAGCCGTCTAAAGCACGAGAAGGAAGGGAACTAAAGGAGGGCAAGAAGAAGGTTCTGGTGAAGAGGAAGCCTCAGCAGGAGGTGACGAAGGAGAGGGAGGACGAGTGCTTCAGCTGTGGGGACGGAGGACAGATCGTGTCCTGTAAGAAGACAGGATGTCCCAAGGTCTACCACGCAGACTGTCTCAACCTGGCCAAGAGACCTGCAGGTGAGTGAAGGGGCGAGAAACCACCTGCCCCATGAAGGCTCTTTGACCCAAAATGGCTGTTATATTATGTGTGATTATGAATGGGACTTGCCTAAGAGGTTGTTGTCTGTAGATGATTTTGTCCTTACAATTCATCAGCAAGGGATTTGGACATGTGGAGGTGGTGTGTGTAACTTCCCACTGGGCACACAGCATAATTTCAACATGAATAATTGGGTAATATTTGTTTGAGAGGTTGGATCAATGACATTACCACCGACTGTATATTCAGCCACTCAAAAAGACAGCCAAAAGTTAGTTGAATTTCCTATTTGGTATTTTATTAAGATCCCCATTAGCTGTTGCAAAAGCAGTAGCTACTCTTCCTGGGGTCCAACACAGAACATGAAACATGACGTAATACACAACAAGAACAGCTCAAGGACAGAATTACATACATTTCAAATTACCACTATGCTGTCAACCATCTAAAAGTACAATTGAATTCCAATGGAAAAACAATGTCTGGTTTTTTGGTTGAGTTGTCACCCAAATGTCTATCATTGCACTTTCAAACCATTTAAAAGCCCAGAAAAGTTCAAATGTCAGATGTATAAATAAACATAAAAGATTATTGTTTTATCACTGTGCTTCATCTAATAGCACAACCAAATGACCTGGATTACAGTTAAGATTACATTTAAAAGTACATGTGCAGTGACCAATGCTTTTTGAGGTTCTGGTCAGTTTACTACAGGTATTGTGACGATCTCCACAGACCTGCAGTGACCAATGCTTTTTGAGGTTCTGGTCAGTTTACTACAGGTATTGTGACGATCTCCACAGACCTGCAGTGACCAATGCTTTTTGAGGTTCTGGTCAGTTTACTACAGGTATTGTGACGATCTCCACAGACCTGCAATGACCTATGCATGCTACCTGGAACATGCACACCTTATAAGATTACATGAGAAGATGATAGTTATAGTAACCTTAAAATGTGGCCATGAATGTGTTTCTCAGTTTAAGGTAGAATTATTTATTTGTTTGACATTAGCCTTAAAGAGATTCTCCGGTACGTTTGATTACTCTTTAGCCAGTAGTTTTTGAAATTAGCGCCCACGATCCGAAAGTGGGCCCCAAACAATTGCGTACTATGTTTCAAATGTGCAGATATGCGCACCATGTCGTTGTTCTCTCGCTCTACCGTATGTGGGTCTTGCTATCTGTCACTCCAATGGCGAGGGGCTGGAGATAATTGGCTGATACTCAAATTGCTAGGGGGCTGGCCCAAGTGAGGGTAAATGTAGGGAAAATGGCACTGCACAGCTTCCATAAAACAGTTGCTTTCAAGTTAGGTATTTCGTAGTTAATTAATAGATGATGCATGTATGAACTACACATTGACACATCCAGCCCAAAGTGTGAGGTTTAAAAAATATTTACCGGAGCATGTCTTTAACTTCAGGCTATACTGTGTTACAAAAGTAGGCCTAATATTAAATTGTGTTTGGTTGTCATCTCAACCAAACATCAACATTTGAAGGAGATGTATCTTCTGCTTGGAATGTTCCATCTGAGCCACAGACTTATCCCATTCTTTAACTTTTATTTTTGATTGAATTGGAGACTTGAATCCAACATATAATTTGTTTACTTGTCGACAAGTTAATAGGCTATTTATTGTATTTCAAAAATTATATTGAAATGTGTTTGGTTGTCAACGCAACCAAATATCAACATTTGAAGGAGATGTATCTTCTGCTTGGATAGTTCTATCTGTACCACAGACTTAGTCTGGTTTAATTCTTTAACTTAGAAGACGGTGCAATTGGAAATGATTCAGACCCCTTGACTTTTTCCACATTTCGTGACGTTACAGCCTTATTCTAAAATGTATTAAATAAATAGAAATCCTCAATCTACACACAATACCCCATAATGACATCACAATACCCCGTAATGACATCACAATACCCCGTAATGACATCACAATACCCCATAATGACATCACAATACCCCATAATGACATCACAATACCCCATAATGACAAAGCAAAAACAGTGCAATGTGATCAGTTTTTTACTTGTAATACATCTCCATTAGTATTTAGACCCTCTGCAGGTCCTCTAAAGCACAGCCTCGAGTCTTCTTGGGTATGATGCTACAGGCTTGGCACACCTGTATTTGGGGAGTTTCTCCCATTCTTCTCTGCAGGTCCTCTCATGCTCAGCCTCGAGTCTTCTTGGGTATGATGCTACAGGTTTGGCACACCTGTATTTGGGGAGTCTCTCCCATTCTTCTCTGCAGATCCTCTCAAGCTCAGCCTAGAGTCTTCTTGGGTATGATGCTACAGGTTTGGCACACCTGTATTTGGGGAGTTTCTCCCATTCTTCTCTGCAGGTCCTCTCATGCTCAGCCTCGAGTCTTCTTGGGTATGATGCTACAGGTTTGGCACACCTGTATTTGGGGAGTCTCTCCCATTCTTCTCTGCAGATCCTCTCAAGCTCAGCCTAGAGTCTTCTTGGGTATGATGCTACAGGTTTGGCACACCTGTATTTGGGGAGTTTCTCCCATTCTTCGCTGCAGATCCTCTCAAGCTGTGTCAGGTTGGATGGGGAGCGTTGCTGCACAGCTATTTTCAGGTTTCTCCAGAGATGTTAGAACCGTTTCAAGTCCGGGTTCTGGCTGGGCCACTGAAGGACATTCAGAGAATTGTTCTGAAGCCACTCCGGCATTGTCTTGGCCGTGTGCTTAGTGTCGTTATCTTGTTGGAAGGTGAACCTTCGCCCCAGTCTGAGGTCATGAGCGCTCTGGAGCAGGTTTTGATCAACGATCTCTGTACTTTGCTCAGTTCATCTTCCCTCAATCCTGACTAGTCTCCCAGTCCCTGCTGCTGAAAAACATACCCACAGAATGATGCTGCCACCACCATCCTTCACCGTAGGGATGGTGACAGGTTTCCTGCAGACGTGACACTTGGCATTTAGGACAAGGGTTTCAATCTTGGTTTCATCAGACCAGAGAATCTTGTTTCTCATAGTCTGAGAGTCATTTAGGTGCCTTTTGGGAAACTCCAAGCGGGCTGTCATATGCCTTTTACTGAGGAGTGGCTTCTGTCTGGCCACTCTACCACAAAGGCCTGGTTGGTGGAGTGTTGCAGAGAAAGAGTTCTCCCATCTCCACAGAGGAACTCTGGAGCTCTGTCACAGTGACCATCGGGTTCTTGGTCACCTCCCTAACCAAGGCCCTTCTCGCCCGATTGCTTAGTTTGGCCGGCGGCCAGCTCTAGGAAGAGTCTTAGTGGTTCCAAACTTATTCCATTTAAGAATGATGGAGGCCACTGTGTTTTTGGGGACCTTCAATGCTGCAGACATTTTCTGGTCCCCTTCCCCAGAACTGTGCTTCGACACAATCCTGTCTTGGAGCTCTAAGGACAATTCCTTCAACCTCATGGCTTGGTTATGGCTCTGACATGCACTGTCAACTGTGGGGCCTTATATGGACAGGTAAGTGCCTTTCCAAATCATGTCCAATCAATTGAATTTACCACAGGTTGGACTCCAATCAAGTTGTAGAAACATCTCAAAGATGATCAATGGAAACAGGATGCACCTGAGCTCAATTTTGAGTCTCATAGCAAAGGGTCTGAATATGTATGTAAATAAGGCATTTCATTTTAATTTGTTTTATACAGTTGCTAAATAAAAACTGTTTTTGCTTTGTCGTTATAGGGTATTGTGTGTAGATTAATTTAATCAATTGTAGAATAAGACTGTAATATTTTCCGAATGCACTGTACATCTCCTCCTTCAAATGTTGATATTTGGTTCCGTTGACAACCAAACACAATTTATCATCACTAAATATCATTAAATCAACCAGGGCTTGAAACACCATGCCTTTTGTATTGTCTATTTTTAGTTGAATCCTTGGTTGAATTTAAACAATGTCTGTTGATGACTTCCCTAATGCTATACAGTCCTAAATAGTATCATTGAGGATATAGTGATAATGGTCACATTTAATTTGCTCTGTTAATAAACCTACCGTTTGGAATGACTTCAATAGCAACAGTGAATCTATTTTGTTTTTAAGTGGAGATCTTTCTAAGATCATTCTCACGATAGCACATTGGTAATAGTCAGTGACAAACAACATAGCTGGGTTTGGTTAAAACCCTGGATGAGAAACCAAAGGGAGGCTGTAGATAAAACAATTCTCCAGTAGGAGGTGCTGCCGGACCTATAGTTTTTTTCTTTGGATAGTTGATATAACGTTGAAGAGCTGATGTTGTTTTAAAAGATACAAATTCAACATATTTTATACAAGGTTTGTCTATGTTGAAATGTGGTTACCATGATGACATAATCCTGTGGATGAAATGTCACCCTGAAAAATTTTTCATTGACTACTTTTTTCAAATCCAATGTATTTTCTACGTAGATTCCACGTCACAATAAGCTAATAAATTACGCTGAAACAATGTTGATTCAACCAGATTGTGCCCTGTGGGTTAGATTGATTTAGTACATCGGAGAAGGAAAGAAATTGTAGTAGTAGTTTTAGCTTTTGTTCAAACCTCAAAGCTGGAGTTTCCTGAAGGAGTGTAAGGATCTGTATTACATGAATGTGTCTGGTGATCTCTGCTGTAGCAGTGATTCTGTGTCTGTATTCTAAGGCCGTTGGGAGTGTCCCTGGCACCAGTGTGACATCTGCGGTCATGAGGCAGCCTCCTTCTGTGAGATGTGTCCCAGCTCCTTCTGCACGCAGCACCGTGAGGGCTTGCTCTTCATCTCTAAGATAGACGGGCGGCTCGCCTGCAACGATCACGACCCCTGTGGACCCGAGCCCCTGGAACCAGGGGAGATCAGGGAGTACGTACCTCCTGGGGGCATGCCTCTCCCCCACCTCCACACCCACCCCCAGGGTCAGGTCCCACCCAGGGCTGGTTCCACCACTGCTGGTTCTATCTCCTCCACAGTTGCTCCAGGCCTGGCCCAGGACTCGCTACTGCCCCCTACAGGGAGCCTGTTCCTCAACACCTCCCAGACCTCCAACACTTTCTCATACGGACCCCCTAGCAGTCCCTACATGTCTGATAGTCAAATACTGCACTTCTCCCCTCCTTCTCCCCCCTCCTCCTACAAGGACGAGAAAGAAGAGGAGGATGGAGAGCTGGAAGACGGACAGGTGGGTGGGATAGAAGAGGACGCAGAGGAGGAAGAAGGAGAGGAAGAAGAGGAGGAGGAGGAGGAAGGCGAGGACGAGGAGGAAGAAGAGGCAATGGAGGTATTTGAGGATGAGGAGGAGGAGGAAGAAGATGAGCAGTATGAGGGCGGACTAGGAGAAGAGGAGGAGGAAGGGGGAGATGTGTATGATACCTGGGGGGACTACATGGAGGAGGAGCCAGACGATGAGGGGGAGGTAGAGGGAGAGGAGGAGGAGTGGGGGAGGGTGGAGGACGAAGAGAAATGAACTCCATTTTCATCCCTCCCCCTTGTCTTCCATTCCTTCTTAGATCTATCCATCTCTACGAAAATACTGTTTCTAGCTCTCATCTCACTAGAGTGACATTCAGATGGACAGACAATGAGAGACAGAGAGAGAAAGACAGAGAGAGAGAGATTGTCCTGGTGGTACCAAGTGAAATACGAAGCTGCCTTTGTGTTCCTACTGCATCGCCTTCCTATCCCCAGCACAGCACAGCATAGCACAGTGTGGACTGGACTGGACTAACGTTGTGTAAGGGATAGGAAGTGGTGCTCATGGGCTGGGAGGACTGCTCTGGTCAGCCTCTGGTCCTTCCGTTGATATGTTATTAGTGTCTGGTGCTGTTTTTCTTCCTCTCAAAAAAGTTGTTTACATTTTTGTTCTTGCTTTTTTTTAATTTTATTTTTTACAATTGGAAAACAAAACAGGATGGGCAACCTCACTCAGCCACACCCTGCCTCGACCGGCCATGTTGCAAAATACATATACATGTTATTCAGTCATTTCATCCACACTGTTTACACATGTCAACTAACCTCTCTGATTCCTAAATCTAAAATAGAACTTGGTTATATTTGAGACACTCAATGCGCTCCAAGTCCCACATCTCTCATATCCTTTTTGGTTTTCATGAAGATACAACCCAACATGGTTGCTTGAAAGGAGAAATCTGGAGATATTAATCAAAGACAGCTAGGTTTCCCTTTTTATCTGTGGATTATTGGTTGGAATGGAGCGACACACAGCTAACAATGGGACCACATGCATGGCCTCCCGAGTGGTGCAGCAGTCTAAGGCACTGCATCTCAGACACCCTGGTTCGAATCCAGTCTGTATTACATCCAGCCGTGATTGGGAGTCCCATAGGGCGGCGCACAATTGGCCCAGCATCGTCCGGGTTTGTCCGGTGTAGGCCATCATTGTAAATAAGAATTTGTTCTTAACTGACTTGCCTAGTTAAATAAAGGTTACATTTTCTTTCTTTTTTTTACAAAATGATCAGGTAAAATAACAACCCAATGTTCATCTCCCAGGACAAACCGCTAACAACAGCTATCTGGCTTATTGTCCATGAATGTTTCATGTGTGTTTCAACCTGGTCCCAAATGAATATAGTTGGATCACAGTTGGTTTTGTTATTTTAACCTGTGTGTCATGGCGTCTAGTTCGAATAGACAAAATCAACACGCGCAGGGTCAGTGTAGCCATGGTGTTCGATTTAGGAGCTCGACCAGTTATCAAGAATAATCAACGATATGCTCTCAATGATCACTGATTTTAAAAAGCCATAACCAACTACTGGTTTGGACTTATAACATTGTTACAAATCAACCCAATGTTGAAATCTAAAGTGTATCTCTCGAACGGTGAAGAAAACCCTTTTTGTCTACTGCAAAAGATTGTTGAGAAGACTCTCAAAATCCCTGATTTTACGATCACAGATTGTTTGTTCATTACATTAAGATGTTTATAGCTGGACAAACAGAAACATTCCAAGAGTTCAGAACATCACTCCTGTTAGATGTGTGCACATCAATGTTTTGACCTTCATTTATGGCTTGTGTTACTGTTCCATCCACAGAATTAGAAGGAAATGAAACACATTCTAGTTCTATGATTCCATCATTAAAGGTCATTCAACAGTCACTTCTGGCAAGAGAATGTCTATTGTCTGTTTGGGAGCTGACACAATGTATATTTTGAGTGAAAGTGATGTATGTTTGAGTGCACGCACGTGTCTGCTGTTATAGAATCAAGCAATACTAGTCATGTATTAACTCATGGCCTAAAGAACAGTGCTTTTAGACTTTTTAAAGTAGAGTTTTATACCTCTGAATTGAGTGTTGTGGTGCTGTAAACATTTTAACAAAAAACCCTTAGTATAGACTCTTCATCGTCTGGCTGGAAGGCTGGTTGCTTGCATCACTAAAAGTCAGTTAACTGAAGAGCCAAGCAGAATGTCTCATGTTCTCTGTCATAACTAATATTGATTCATCGGGCAGCTTTTCCAACAGGGTGGTTTATCCATCACTCTGAAGCTGTGACGTGTCCTGAAACATCTGTACATTTTAGAAAGGTTGTTCTGAGACCTTCAGTTCATAACTTTTGTGTCATGTTCTGCTGTATATGTTCTGCATTCAAACATGTAGCAGCACACTTCCAATGCACAAAACACACGGGTCCATTTTATTTGGTTGCTGGTAATGTTAAATTCCATGAAATAACAATCCTTCCCATGAGTCTCATCCAATGTTTTTGAAATGAGCACAATTTGCTAAATTTTCATGAATTTTAGAATTGGTTAAATTGATGTTTAGAATTAGAATGTCAACTATGAGAATCACTGGACAATTGGCCTTACAATATCTAATATTCAGCCTTTTAAAACAATCAATTGGGTCCAACACATATCAACTAAATGAGAAAATGATGTACTGAATTCCCAAACAGAAGCACTACCATTTTTACATGGCTTTTGCCCATCAATGTGTCAACAACATCTTTCTGCCTCACCCTTGACCATCTGGGGCAGATAAATAGATGTTTGTTTTTTTGTTGGCTAGTTTTGTATTTCTCAAACCAATATTATCTTTTTTTCTAATGTTTTTATTTTTTTTCCATTGTGTGTTTTGTGATGATGTTTATGCCAACAGGTCTACTTCGAAGAGTTCTCTGGCCCCTCCTGTTTGTTTTTTAGAGAACTGAAACACAACCATAGATTTTCTGAAGAAACGGGGGATATGTTTATTGATGCCATATAGAGAAGACTCATGAACTGAACTGAACTGTACTGTACTCCTTTGTGTATAATAAATATTATAAGTAAAGTTTTACAATAGAAAATGTTGTTCTTGTCATTTTTTTAAATCACTCACCAGTTGTCCACTTTTTAAAGAATATTTACGTATTACCTTATTTTACAATGATTATGAAATGAATCAAAGGAGACGTGTCATAAACGTTCAACTCGGCGGCGAACAAGTCATGGTCATACAACTGGCTCAGCGCAACGATGATAGATATACTGACAAGATGCAGATCTCTCCGCCCTAACAATGGGAGTCGTTGTAAATGAAGCGACAGGACGTGCTGTCTAGCTCCCGCCTATGCTTTCTTTGTATTGGTGGAAACATCTCATTTTAATGCATATTTTAGAATTCGATTAAGGTTGTTGACGTCAACCGCATGTATTCAATGGGGAGAAATGCTATGCTACTATAGCCTCATATCTGGGGACAACGCCGAAATAAAGTGTGTTTTTCTCAAATTTGCCGGGATATCACGTGTTCTACTTATATCGGTACAATCGTAAAAACTTTTTTTTTAAATACGAAACTTCTATTTGATCAAATCAAAGTTATTTATATAGTTTTTTGTACATCAGCTGATATCTCAAAGTGCTGTACAGAAACCCAGCCTAAAACCCCAAACAGCAAGCAATGCAGGTGTAGAAGCACGGTGGCTAGGAAAAACTCCCTAGAAAGGCCAAAACCGAGGAAGAAACCAAGAGAGAAACCAGGCGATTTGGGGTGGCCAGTCCTCTTCTGGCTGTGCCGGGTGGAGATTATAACAGAACATGGCCAAGATGTTCAAATGTTCATAAATTACCTGCATGGTCAAATAATAATAATCACAGGCAGAACAGTTGAAACTGGAGCAGCAGCACGGCCAGGTGGACCTGGGGACAACAAGGAGTCATCATGCCAGGTAGTACTGAGGCATGGTCCTTGGGCTCAGGTCCTCCGAGAGAGAGAGAGAAAGAAAGAGAATTAGAGAGAGCATACTTAAATTCACACACGACACCGGATAGGACAGGAGAAGTACTCCAGATATAACAAACTGACCCTAGCTCCCCGACACATAAACTACTGCAGCATAAATACTGGAGGCTGAGACAGGAGGGGTCAGGAGACACTGTGGCCCCATCCGATGATACCCCCGGACAGGGCCAAACAGGAAGGATATAACCCCACCCACTTTGCCAAAGCACAGCCCCCACACCACTAGAGGGATATCTTCAACCACCAACTTACCATCCTGAGACAAGACCGAGTATAGCCCACAAAGATCTCTGCCACGGCACAACCCAAGAGGGGGCGCCAACCCAGACAGGAAGATCACGTTAGTGACTCAACCCACTCAAGTGACGCACCCCTCCTAGGGACGGTATGAAAGAGCCCCAGTAAGCCAGTGACTCAGCCCCTGTAATAGGGTTAGAGGCAGAGAATCCCAGTGGAAAGAGGGGAACCGGCCAGGCAGAGACAGCAAGGGCGGTTCGTTGCTCCAGAGCCTTTCTGTTCACCTTCACACTCCTGGGTCAGACTACACTCAATCATATGACCCACTGAAGAGATGAGTCTTCAGTAAAGACTTAAAGGTTGAGACCGAGTTTACGTCTCTCACATGGGTAGGCAGACCATTCCATAAAAATGGAGCTCTATAGGAGAAAGCCCTGCCTCCAGCTGTTTGCTTAGAAATTCTAGGGACAATTAGGAGGCCTGCGTCTTGTGACCGTAGCGTTCGATCAAATAAACCTCACGTAGTAAATAAGGCTTTCATTTTTTTGATGACCAAATTCGACCTCAATACAAAACTCCTTCCTTGGTCAGCGGAAAAATGCCAGCTGCTGGAGAGAGACCGATTTTCGACCGTGGGCCTCTCTCTTTTTTTTTTTTTTTTTGTATTATTATTTAATAATAATAATAATAAATGCATTTTATTCATAATACAAAAATCAACTTACATTGCTACATCAAACATGTCTTGCAAACCAAACACAGGTATTAACAATGCTCAAACATACAAAAAATATAAATAAAATACAAAAAATAAACAATTGAAGTGCAATTATATTCACTCTGAAAATATCTTATTATAACGATTCATGGAGATGTTATTCATTTTGTTATTCACTAGGGTTAGTGTTTTAATAAGATAATTAAATTCAATCAGAAAAATTTGTAATTTTGGTATAGAATTTTGGAATTTTTGTTTGTGTATAAAGTATTTGGCAACAAGAATAAAAAAAATAACAATCATTTCATAACATATTATATATTTTATGTTAAAATTATAGGCAGTGTTCATAATGGTAAATAAGTACTCTGCAAGATTTTCCCAAAATTCGGACACACATTCAAAGAACAAGTGAGACAGATTCTCACCTTCTTTTTCACAGAAAACGCAGATATCATCATTAGCCACAAATGTGGAAATCATAGAATCTCTTTTCCTCTTCCGCTCTGCCAGTACATGACGTTACTTCCGGGTTTGTGAAATGGCGACGTTCATGTTGTAAACACAAGTCGAAAACCACGATTCCAGTCTACGTCTCGAAACATATCTAATTTTGGTGATCCTGTCAAGGTAAGCGACACATGCATTTAATCAGAGTGAGTTGTATGGTCAATTTTTTGTCAGACCAGCGTCGCTGACTTGAATTATGCATAGGGATGTACCAAAGTTAGCTAACCAGCCTGCCAGCGTGTTGAAAACCTTTGTTTTTGTCAGTAACTAAAGCCAGCTAGCTACACCATCAGCCACATATCCCTACAAAAATATGCAGCATTTTATGAAAGCCACGTATTCGTGTAATAGTAGCTAAGTGACTGATCCAGCTTTGTGTCGTGTGCACTCCCAGCCAGTGACCCCATCACCGTAATCATGCCGGAGGAAGAAGAGGCAGCGACGGCTGCGACCAGCGCCGATGGGGTGGTGGGTCTGGAAGAACCCAAGAAGATGACCAGAGAGGATTGGAGGAAGAAGAAGGAGTTAGAGGAGCAGAGAAAACTGGGAAATGCTCCTGCTGAGGTAGATGAAGAGGGAAAGTAAGTCAAATTAGCTGGACCAGTTCACATCAGGGTGGGGTGGGCAAACAGCCAGAAGAATAATTCAATGCATGCAAGCAACCTGTGACAAGATGTTTGCCCAGAACTGGACCTCATAGTCTCTCTGTCTGTTTGTATATAAAGAGGGAAAATCCTCCATATTTTCCAGTCCTTTGGGCTAGCTAGTCACACCATTCCGCACAGAAGATACCAGTGGGCCCGTGGGTTCTCCTTTTGTGGAAGTATAGTGTGCTGACTAATTGTTCTTCCTCTTGTTTCCAGGGACATCAACCCTCACATTCCCCAGTACATCTCCTCAGTGCCCTGGTACATCGACCCCTCTAAGAGACCCACCTTAAAGCACCAGAGGCCTCAGGAGGAGAGACAACAACAGTTCTCCTCCATCGAGGAGTGGTACAAGAGAGGGGTGCAAGAGGTGAGCAGATTCAGTGTTGTAATTCAGCTGTCTTCCATTGTAAAACCTGAACTACAATAAATACTGTTGTGCATGTAACAATTAAAGCCACGAGCTGAGTTACGGCATAATTCAGCTGTCTTCCTTTCTAAATATTTAAATGTATGCCTGACCCCTGACCCTGTATCTGTCTGCAGAAAGCCATCAGCACCAAGTTCAGGAAGGGAGCTTGTGATAACTGTGGTGCCATGACACACAAGAAGAAGGACTGCTTGGAGGTGCTTACCACATTTAGTTTTATTGTCTGCAACCCAAGTGGCATCCTATTGCCTTTATAAAAGTAGTGTACAAAATAGGGAATAGGGTGCTGTTTGGATGTAGCCGGAGTATTATGTGCTTGGTTTGGAATCAATGATGATGCTCCACATCTGACTATCTACCTATCCCTATATCTATCCATTCATCCATCCCTACCCTTACCCCTTTTCAGCGGCCCAGAAAGGTTGGAGCAAAATTTACAGGTAACGGCATGGCCCCCGACGAACACAGCCAGATCTCTCTGGATCTGGACTACGATGGGAAGAGGGACCGCTGGAATGGCTACGACCCTGAGGATCACATGCGTATTGTGGAGGAGTACGCCAAAGTAGACCAGGCCAAACAAACACTGAAATCTCAGAAACTCCACGAGGAGTTGGCTTCAGGGAAACTCACGGACCAAGCAGTAAGCCATCAGATTTTTTTTGTTGTTGTTGAATATCACTGATTATTCTACACACTAAATATGTTGCTGAAGACTGCAAATACTGCATTAAATATTGGTCATTGGCACATTATCCAAAATGAAATAAAAATGCATTTGGTTGATTGGTTCATATCAATCTAGTAGGTAAATGCATTCTATATGCTTGGCAGTTTTCTGGTGGTGTGTGTTGATCTACTCTTTTCTGTTTTCCTGTAGAGCTCCTCAAGAAAGTGGGATGATGGCGAACGCACACAGGAGCAAAACAGTGAGGATGAAGATGAAGATAAGTACGCTGATGACATTGACATGCCGGGACAGAACTTTGACTCCAAGAGACGAATCACAGTCAGAAACCTGCGTATCAGAGAAGATATCGCTAAGGTGAGTCCAGTCATAACGGTTGAAGGTGTTTTGTGAGCCTTGCTACATTGGGCATCTCAATCTGTTCTTCCCCTCATCACCCGTAGAAGTTACACCTTTGTAATTATGACAAGTTTTGATGAAGAAGTATTTGTTAACTCATGCGTTTGTGTACTTTGCGCCACGTAGTACTTGAGAAATCTGGATCCAGACTCGGCTTACTACGACCCCAAGACTCGAGCCATGAGAGAGAACCCCTACCAGAACACTGGCATGGTTCCTGAAGAGTAGGTTACAGTTCCCTTAACTATAGTGCTGAGCGACTAACCAACATGTATGTTATTTTATCAGTTTAAAAGAAATCGACAAAAGTTGGTTAAACTATGTAGTTATTTTTGTGTGTGTGTGTTGAGGTCAATGTGATGATGACTTGGAATGAAATAATGAAGTCTTCAAATAAAATGTAATATACAACAACAACTCTGGGGGCTGCCGAGTGGCGCAGCGGTCTAGAGGCGTCACTACAGCCCTGGTTTGATTCCAGGCTGTATCACAACCGGCCGTGTTTGGAAGTCCCATAGGGCGGCGCACAATTGGCCCAGCGTCATTTGAGGTTTGGCCGGAGTCGGCCGTCGTTGTAAATAAGAATTTGTTCTTAACTGACTTGCCGAGTTAATTAAGGTTTACTAAAAATATTAATGTTTTTTTTTGTGGGTAAATGATTGTTAAATAAGTGATAAGCAGTAATGAGCCGTCACTACCATCAGGGGACTTTATTATGTGTTGTTACAGCATTAAACCCACATAATGCATAGTGCATTTCATGTGAGAAATGAAAAGCCGGGATTATTGTTTAATAATCAAAACCGAACCGACCTTAACGAGCACTAATCTCTCAGCACTATTTAGCTAATGACCTCCCATGAGAAGAACCCCTATTAGAACACTAGTATGGTGTCTGAATAAAAGGTCACTATTCCTTTAACTAACAGTCTAACTGTCATGAATCTCTAATTCCATATCATGAGTCCTAAACCACGTGTTATGATTTTGTAATTTCCATGTTCAAAATCACTAAAGACGTGTCATGAATGCTGAAGTGAAAATGCTTATATTTTCTGTCACTGTGTCTTTGGGATGTGTCTGGAAAGAATGCTTTGTCATCACTGAGAGATAACTTGTCTTCCCTAAATGTCTGTGTCGTGTTTATTTGGCAGTGTGGGGTTCGCAGGAGACAACTTTGTTCGTTACTCTGGAGACACCGTCACCATGGCACAGACACAGCGTGAGTCACACAGTCTCTCTTTCCTACCAACAACCCAACGGGGTTCTCTCTTGAGTTTCTAAACGCAGAGACCCAACATCGCAAGACGTACGGGAACGCTTGCGAAGCGTACTCGGCAGACCAAGTGAAAAATTCTTCCTAAATAGTTACTTTTCTCGATTTCTAAAGGCACAACATCGGCTTGAGCCAATGTCTTAAAGGGATACTTCCCGAATTTTGGCAACTAAGCCCATTATCTACTTCCCCAGAGTCAGATGAACTTGTTGGTACCATTTTTTTATTATCTGTGTCCAGTATGAAGGAAGTCTAGAGGTGGTTTCGAGAGCCAATGTTAACTAGCGTCATGCTAGCTGTTCCCGTAGACATCCAGTCATTGAGCTAACGCTAGTTAGCAACTTCAAACTGCACGTATAGACAAAAATAGTATCCACACGTTCGTCTGACTCTAGGGAAGTAGATAAAGGGCTTCATTGCACAAATCCAGAATTATCCCTTTAAGTAACTGAACGTGTTTTTAGTCCCACCTCGTCAAAGTGACAAACTGACACATTTACATTTTTTGTCAAAAATGAAGTTATATAGAGGTATTTCTATTGGACAACCAGTTTCTACATACACTATATATGCAAAAGTATGCGGACACCCCTTAAAACGTGTGAATTCGGCTATTTCAGCCACACCTGTTGCTGACAGGTGTATAACATTCAGCACACAGCCAAGCAATCTCCATAGACAAACATTGGCAATAGAATGGTCTTACTGAAGAGCCGTCATAGGATGCCACCTTTCCAACAAGTCAGTTCGTCAAATTTCTGCCCTACTCGAGCTGCCCCGGTCAACTGGAAGTGCTGTTATTATGAAGTGGAAATGTCTAGGAGCATCAACGGCTCAGCCTTGAAGTGGTAGGCCACACGAGCTCACAGAACGGAACCGCAGAGTGCTGAAGCATGTAACACGTAAAAAATAGTCTGTCCTCGGTTGCAACACTCACTACCGAGTTCCAAACTGCCTCTGGAAGCAACGTCAGCACGAGAACTGTTTTTGGGAGCTTCATGAAATGGGTTTCCATGGCCGAGTAACAGCACACAAGCCTAAGATCACCATGCGCAAGCCAAGCATCGAGTGGTGTAAAGCTCACCGATGTTGGACTCTGGAGCAGTGGAAATGCGTTCCAACATCTAGTGGAAAGAATTCACAGAAGAGTGGAGGGTATTATAGCAGCAAAGGGGGGGGACCAACTCCATATGAATGCCAGTGATTTTGGAATGAGATGTTTCCACGAGCAGGTGTCCACATACTTTTGATCATCCAGTGTATATTCATATTAAACCCTATTTGTTCATATTCTCCCAGGAGATTTCCCCACTTCTCATTTATTAGGCTCATAAAACGGTATCCTTAGAGAGAGCGTCCTAATGCCAATATTCTTCATAGTTAGTCTAGCAAAGGGATTGTATTGAACTAAACATACTTCCTCTCATCTCCTCCCCACTCATCTCCTCCACCTCTCCAGTCTTTGCGTGGGAGGCCTATGATAAGGGCTCTGAGGTGCACCTCCAGGCCGACCCCACCAAGCTGGAGCTGCTGCACCAGTCCTTCAAGGTCAAGAAGGAGGATTTCAAGGACAAACAGAAGGAGACGATCCTGGATAAGGTACAGAATAAATACACTGCACTCCATCCTCACCAGCCTCATTTTCAGTGAAGATAAACTGCATGCAGAACGTTGTAAAGCCCATAAAAGTGTCATCAATGTAATAAACATGATTTCAAGATTTCAAATCCAACTGTGCATTTTTGAAACTAAGTACTCCTTTAACTGGGAAATGTACAAATATTGAATTTCAATTCCAAAGATTAAATGTTTTTACAATTCCAACTCAAACAGTCCAAACATGTCTAATTCAATTCTATAACTTAAAGATAGTTGAAATTCAAATCCAATGTAAATTATTCACTTTGAGTGAATTTAAATTGGAATTGACCCCAACCCTGTCATACATTAGTTAATGATATAACTGTTTCATTCTTGTTTGTTTGTTGATGGTCCCATTGAATAACTGTTACTCCTGTGTGTTTTGACTGTTACTCCTGTGTGTTTTGACTGTTACT
Organism: Oncorhynchus masou masou; assembly: GCF_036934945.1. Classification (NCBI taxonomy): domain Eukaryota; kingdom Metazoa; phylum Chordata; class Actinopteri; order Salmoniformes; family Salmonidae; genus Oncorhynchus; species Oncorhynchus masou. Next base: position 85,212,332 of record NC_088243.1, read on the forward strand.
CCTGTGTGTTTTGACTGTTACTCCTGTGTGTTCTCACTGTTACTCCTGTGTGTTCTCACTGTTACTCCTGTGTGTTTTGACTGTTACTCCTGTGTGTTTTGACTGTTACTCCTGTGTGTTCTCACTGTTACTCCTGTGTGTTTTGACTGTTACTCCTGTGTGTTTTGACTGTTACTCCTGTGTGTTTTGACTGTTACTCCTGTGTGTTTTGACTGTTACTCCTGTGTGTTTTGACTGTTACTCCTGTGTGTTCTCACTGTTACTCCTGTGTGTTCTCACTGTTACTCCTGTGTGTTTTGACTGTTACTCCTGTGTGTTCTGTGTGTGTGTCTCAGTACGGGGGTGAGGAGCACCTGGACGCCCCCCCCAGAGAGCTGTTGCTGGCCCAGACTGAGGACTATGTGGAGTACAGTCGTCACGGTGCCGTGCTGAAGGGACAGGAGAAGGCCGTGGCACGCTCCAAATACGAAGAGGACGTACTCATCCAGAACCACGCGGTGAGGCGTCCAGAACCGACTAACCCCGTAGAGAGGAGCCCAGTCAGAACGGTCTCGGTTAGACAGGAACCCCGTAGAGGAGCCCAGTCAGAACGGTCTCGGTTAGACAGGAACCTTTGGAGAGCAGCTCCCTCGTGGAGGAGCACAGTCAGAACGGTCTCGGTTAGACAGGAACCCTGTAGAGGAGCCCAGTCAGAACGGTCTCGGTTAGACAGGAACCCCGTAGAGGAGCCCAGTCAGAACGGTCTCGGTTAGACAGGAACCCCGTAGAGGAGCCCAGTCAGAACGGTCTCGGTTAGACAGGAACCCCGTAGAGAGGAGCCCAGTCAGAACGGTCTCGGTTAGACAGGAACCCCGTAGAGAGGAGCACAGTCAGAACGGTCTCGGTTAGACAGGAACCCCGTAGAGAGGAGCCCAGTCAGAACGGTCTCGGTTAGACAGGAACCTTTTGGAGAGCAGCCCCCTCGTGGAGGAGCACAGTCAGAACGGTCTCGGTTAGACAGGAACCCTGTAGAGGAGCCCAGTCAGAACGGTCTCGGTTAGACAGGAACCCTGTAGAGGAGCACAGTCAGAACGGTCTCGGTTAGACAGGAACCCTGTAGAGGAGCACAGTCAGAACGGTCTCGGGTTAGACAGGAACCTTTGAAGTGTTCTTGAACAGCCCCCTCGTGGAGGAGTGCTGGTGTTTTTAGAATTACTTTGTCAGACAATAACAATTGGAGTGTTTGAGAACTGTGCCAACTAAAAAAAACAGTAAAGGACAGTATTAAGGTGGCATCTATTCAGACGTACATATGTAACAGTATAGCTTCCTTCCCTCTCCTCGCCCCTACCTGGGCTCGAACCAGGGACCCTCTGCACACATCAACAACTGACACCCACGAAGCATCGTTACCCATTGCTCCACAAAAGCCCACGGCCCTTACAGAGCAAGGGGGAACAACTACTTCAAGGTCTCAGAGCGAGTGACGTCACCGATTTTTGAAACGCTACTAGTGTGCACTACCGCTAACTCGCTAGCCATTTCACGTCGGTTACACATACTTAACAGGGGTTTTTGCTTTGCAGTGTATCTGGGGGTCGTACTGGAGAGAAGGCTGCTGGGGCTTCAAGTGCTGCCACTCCATGGTCAAACAGAGCTACTGCACCGGAGAGGCTGGCATCAAAACTACGGTCAGTATTCTACTAATCACCAGTCATGTAATGACTGATGGGTAATGTGATTTCCGTAGTCAATTATAAACACTGAAGTTTTTTTCCCCCAGATGAGATGATTGACAGGTATGTCTCCCCCTATAGGGCTCCTCGGCCTGTGTTCCGTTTGAGGAGGGACTTGAGCAGGAGGAAGAGGAGGAGCCTAAGACTCTACTGGAGATGCACAGGGAGAAACTTAAAGAGAAGAAGAAGAAGAAGAAGCAGAAGCAGAAGAAGAAAAAGCACGGCTCAGACAGCAGCGACTCTGAGGAAGATGATGAGAAGAAGAAACAGAAACTAAACAAGGTGAACTTTGACTTCTTTGCTTTGATGTTCATGTGCATGCCTGTGTGTTTATGTACATGTCAGTTCCCTTTGCCTATGTGTACACCTACCTGACTACCCTACCTCCCTCTCTCATCCTCCTACCTCCCCCTACCCCCCTCTCTCACCCCCCTACCCCCCTCTCTCCCCAGGCCCTGGCTGCAGAGGACATGCGTCTGAAGCAGGTAGAGGAGATGATGAAAGTGGATGAGAGGAAGAGGAAGTACAACAGCCTGCAGGAAATCAAGGAGCCCACGGAGGAGGAGATGGAGGCCTTCAGGATGAAACGCTCCAGGGAAGACGACCCCATGGCCAACTTCCTGGAGCTGGGGCAGTGATGAGAGGGATAGTGACAACCCCATACTCTACGCTCGCCCCTACCTACAGTATACCATCTCCTCCCACCCCTGTTCCCCTTCTCCTCCCACCCCTGTACCCTCTCCTACACCTCTCTATCCTCTCCTCCTACCTCTACCCATACCCTCTCCTATACCCCTCTCCTTCTACCTCTACCCTTGCCTGTACCCCTACCCTCTCCTCCTACCTCTACCCTTGCCTGTACCCCTACCCTCTCCTCCTACCTCTACCCTCGCCTATACCCCTACCCTCTCCCCCTCTCCTCCAATCACACTCTGGAACTCTGTTCTTTGCTTAATGTTCTTACTCTTCAAGATCATGGTCGTCTTTTTATTATTACGTCTATCAATGTGGTAGAATGTTGTTTTCTTTCATATTTGTACCTTTAGAATGCATTTTGAACTTTCAGACGACCGTTTATCCAATAAAAAGCATGACTTCCCTTGGTTCTCTTTTACGGGCATGAAACACTAGCACAGGATGCCGCGCGGTGAAACACAGTTTCCCATTCATTTCAATGGAAGGAACGCGGAGAGGGCGGTGCGAAGGTGGCAAAAAAGATAAAACTTTTACCAACTTTGTGAAAATCACCAGCGGCGACCGCTGGGCGATGACCAATCATAGCGAGTGGTTCTCATGATGAATTTGAAGCTGTGCGACCCAAGGCTGGAGACTTTCTTCAGGGAAGATGGCTGACAAATACTAGGATGGAAGCAAATGTAAGTGATTATAAGGTTATAACAAATCATGCAAAAAATGTACAGTTGATAAGAATATGTTAATGTAGAGACACGATTATGCATATTTTTTAATCACGTAGTTAATTTACGAAAATCGCGATTTAGCAAGCTAGCTGACTAGCTAACATTAGTCGGCTAGCTATATGGGTGTTGTGACATGAGTATGACATTGTAATTCTGGTTTTAATGTTTTAGGGACTCTTGAAACAACCAGAAAACCAGTCTGTCGTCTTGTAAAACAGTGGATGTAAATAATCTAGCCTGCTAAACTATTTACTGCAAATTGAATGTACAATTTTGTAAGCTTGCTTTGCTGATATTTGCCATGCAGATAGATGAAATAATGTAGCTAGCTACAGTCGTGGCCAAAAGTTTTGAGAATGACATATTAATTACCACAAAGTTTGCTGCTTCAGTGTTTTTATATATTTGTCAGATGTTACTATGGCTTTTAAAGGCTTTTATTGACAATTACATGAAGTTTATGCAAAGAGTCAATATTTGCGGTGTTGACCCTTCTTTTTCAAGACCTCTGCAATCGCCCTGGCATGCTGTCAATTAACTTCTGGGCCACATCCTGACTGATGGCAGCCATTCTTGCATAATCAATGCTTGGAGTTGGTCAGAATTTGTGGGTTTTTGTTTGTCCACCCGCCTCTTGAGGATTGACCACAAGTTCTCAATGGGATTAAGGTCTGGGGAGTTTCCTGGCCATGGACCCAAAATATCGATGTTTTGTTCCCTAAGCCACTTAGTTATCACTTTTGCCTTATGGCAAGGTGCTCCATCATGATGGAAAAGGCATTGTTCTTCACCAAACTGTTCCTGGATGGGAGAAGTTGCTCTCGGAGGATGTGTTGGTACCATTCTTTATTCGTGGCTGTGTTCTTGGGCAAAATGGTGAGTGAGCCCACTCCCTTGGCTGAGAAGCAACCCCACACATGAATGGTCTCAGGATGCTTTACTGTTGGCATGACACAGGACTGATGGTAGCGCTCAACTTGTCTTCTCCGGACAAGCGTTTTTCCGAATGCCCCAAACAATCGGAAAGGGGATTCATCAGAGAAAATTACTTTACCCCAGTCCTCAGCTGTCCAATCCCTGTACCTTTTGCACAATATCAGTCTGTCCCTGGTGTTTTTCCTGGAGAGAAGTGGCTTCTTTGCTGCCCTCCTTGACACCAAGGCCATCCTCCAAAAGGCTTTGCCTCACTGTGCATGCAGATGCACTCACACCTGCCTGCTGCCATTCCTGAGCAAGCTCTGTACTGGTGGTGCCCCGATCCCGCAGCTGAATCGACTTTAGGAGATGGTCCTGGCGCTTGCTGGACTTTCTTGGGCGCCCTGAAGCCTTCTTCACAACAATTGAACCGCTCTCCTTGAAGTTCTTGATGATCCGATAAATGGTTGATTTAGGTGCAATCTTACTGGTATCAATATCCTTGCCTGTGAAGCCCTTTTTGTGCAAAGCAATGACAACGGCACGCATTTCCTTGCAGGTAATCATGGTTGACAGAGGAAGAACAATGATTCCAAGCACCACCCTCCTTTTGAAGCTTCCAGTCTGTTATTTGAACTCAATCACCATGACAAAGTGATCTCCAGCCTTGTCCTCGTCAACACTCACACCTGTGTTAACGAGAGAATCACTGACATGATGTCAGCTGGTCCTTTTGTGGCAGGGCTGAAATGCAATGGAAATATTTGGGGGGGGTTCAGTTCATTTGCATGGCAAAGAGGGACTTTGCAATTAATTGCATTTCATCTGATCACTCTTCATAATATTCTGGAGTATATGCAAATTGCCATCATACAAACTGAGGAAGCAGACTTCGTGAAAATTAATGTGTCATTCTCAAAACCTTTGGCCACGACTGTATGTTCTTGCTTATTGTGCAGTGGAGGACAAAAATACCTGTATGCCTATGGATGTGTAGCTAGCTATCTAGCCAATCTGTGTATGGACCCTAAAGCGTTTGGTATACATATTAGTTCAGAACCTAGCAATGAACCTCAGCTATCATAGCCAGTTGTATCAACTTCAAAACAGTCTGACTGACATTAATGAAGCCTAAGGATTGAGTAGAATATAATATAACTGCCAAGGATGCAAATTGTATATACATCTAGTTATTACCATGCATGAGATCCTCACATTGTAGCCTGTACATTTAATATATTCACTGATCATGTACTCTACCTTGGCAAATAAAAGTGAAGTTAAGGTATGAAATTGATTATTTTTCAGTCATATCCAATACCAGGAGTATCACATTCCAGTCTTTGTATGATGCTGTGTCTGCATGTATGTATTACAATTATACACTTCAACAGTGTTTACCAATCTTGGTCCTGGGACATCAATGGTTCCACATTTTAACAATGCATTAGACTAGAAACACGATTTAACTACTTAAAGGCTGATTTGAAAATCTCATATGTGGAAATATAATTTGAACACAGTACACTACACTTCCTATTCATCATGTAAATACTCTAAAACTGGTTCATCTCTATCTAATGCCCTTCATCTGCATTGATCTGATCAACAGCATAGGTGTAGTATTAAATCAAATGAGACTTCATTTCAACCAGTAGAGAATGTAAAACGCTTTATTGAAAATACATTATCCAAGGGTTATAAATACACGCATTACAAATATAATCTGTACTTCAATGCACATCTGTTGTGCATTATAAAAACAGGAAGAAATGTGGCTAGAGAGGTATGAACTTGGGAGCAGGGAAGGCAGCATATGACTAATGAACCAGTGCAACTCAATTATTTTCTTGGTTCATCACAATTACATAATTGTGTCTCTGGTCAGCCTGAAGGTTATCTTACGAGCGGGTGAGGTGGCGATGATGGGACTGGGGGTTGGCATCCTCTCTCACATCAAAACATACCAGCAGATGAGAGACAGATGGAGAGAGAGAGCATGTTTAAGCCCTGTTTTTATTTTTTATTCTAACATTGTTAGTCATCATAATCATCAGGAGGTGAAATGCAAAACTGACCTTGGATCATTAACTCTGGGACTACTGCATCTCTTTAATAATACTTCCTGTATAATATAAACTGACCCTGGATCATTAACTCTGGGACTACTGCATCTCTTTAATAATACTTCCTGTATAATATAAACTGACCCTGGATCATTAACTCTGGGACGACTGCATCTCTATCTGTATTTCAATGTAAAGCATCTCTTTAATAATACTTCCTGTTGACCTGACCAAGTGACCTCTCACCTCTGATCATGTTGTGCCCTTGATGTAGCCAGTTCAGATGAGAGAGGGATTCTCTGGCACAGCTGATATAACCCTCGTGGATTTATGGAGAAGAGGAGAGATGGATGAAGTGAAGGAGAGAGACTGTTATTGAGAAAATAAGGTAGTTAAAGTGACGGTGTTCAACAGGAAACTGTGTGGCCTCACCTGGTGTCCACACTAAGTGGCTGCAGAGTACTTTATACTGAAAAAACATGAGGACAAACAATATAGTGTAGTTATAAAAAATAATGAAGTGTCTTACTATTCTCCATGGTTGGCCCTCTTGCCTATTATTTGAAGGTGGAAGGAGCCACAGTTATACACCTGAGCCTGCTTACTGCACAACACAATGCATCACTCAGATTGATACATGAGGGTGTAGGTGGGTGTTATAGGGTTTCTAATTGTTCTAAAAAAAAAATCAACATGGGTGATTTAAAATAGCCTGTTTTGGTTTTGTACAGACATCACACCCTTACTTAAACAGCACCCTCACCTGAGAAGTAGAAATCAAAGGGAGAGAAACAGGGAATTGAATAACTGCAGTTGACAGCTACATAAATGGAAGAATGCTCTTATTGCAATGTGAATGACTCTTAAAAAGAGCCTTTGGTTGTGCATAGCGTAGTCTATGGTGTTGCCAGGGAACAGCACCCTCTTGGAAGAAGTAGGAGGTGAAGATCTCCTGCACACGGATTGCCTTTCTTTCTGCGTTGTTGGACCCATCCTCGAAACATCCTGCAGAGCAGCAGACTGTTTTTTCATTCACTTAGCTAGCTATCTATACAGTATGTAGAGTTTGCTAGATTGCTAGCTAGCCAACTAGCTAGCACATTTAGCAGCTCATTTGAGTTAGCCTGCACTGTAGGTAGTTAGATAATAATACATTGTTTTTTAAAACATTTTCTAAATCTATTAACTTACTTGAATAGGTTCTCCCAGCCATGTGGACAATTGGAAACAGGGCAGCAAGGTTTGTTTGTAACCAGAGCGTTTTGGAGGATATTACTATCGAAATATGTACCCATTTAATAACCAGACCTTCATACAAACTTGCTATGCTGAATTGTTGACACAATCGAACATGCTGCGATATGCTGCCAGCACGCCCACCAGCGAGACACAATGGGCGGCCTGAGCGGCACGCTGCGATTTACTGCTATCTAGTGTACATTCACTGTTAGTGACAATTGGGGGAATAAATGCACTGCAGACAAATAGTTGCTGGAAAAATACTTAGCTTGGTCCATGTCTGGTATGGGGTTGTGCTTGTCTCATCAGTGGAACCTGAAACAGGACGTGGGAGAGAGACAACGGGACAGGGGGAGAGACAACAGGACAGGGGGAGAGACAACAGGACAGGGATAGAGACAACAGGACAGGGATAGAGACAACAGGACAGGGAGAGAGACAACAGGACAGGGAGAGAGACAACAGGACAGGGAGAAACAACAGGACGGGGGAGAGACACCAGGACAGGGAGAGAGAGACAACAGGACAGGGAGAGAGACAACAGGACAGGGAGAGAGACAACAGGACAGGGAGAGAGACAACAGGACGTGGGAGAGAGACAACAGGAAAGGGGGAGAGACAACAGGACAGGGAGAGAGACAACAGGACAGGGAGAGAGAGACAACAGGACAGGGAGAGAGACAACAGGATGTGGGAGAGAGACAACAGGACAGGGAGAGAGACAACAGGACAGGGAGAAACAACAGGACGGGGGAGAGACACCAGGACAGGGAGAGAGAGACAACAGGACAGGGAGAGAGACAACAGGACAGGGAGAGAGACAACAGGACAGGGAGAGAGACAACAGGACGTGGGAGAGAGACAACAGGACAGGGAGAGAGACAACAGGATGTGGGAGAGACAACAGGACAGGGAGAGAGACAACAGGACAGGGAGAGAGAGACAACAGGACAGGGAGAGAGACAACAGGACAGGGAGAGAGACAACAGGACAGGGAGAGAGACAACAGGACAGGGAGAGAGAGACAACAGGACAGGGAGAGAGACAACAGGACAGGGAGAGAGACAACAGGACAGGGAGAGAGAGACAACAGGACAGGGAGAGAGACAACAGGATGTGGGAGAGAGACAACAGGACGTGGGAGAGAGACAACATGACAGGGAGAGAGACAACAGGACGTGGGAGAGAGAGACAACAGGACAGGGAGAGAGACAACAGGATGTGGGAGAGACAACAGGACAGGGAGAGAGACAACAGGACAGGGAGAGAGAGACAACAGGACAGGGAGAGAGACAACAGGACAGGGAGAGAGACAACAGGACAGGGAGAGAGAGACAACAGGACAGGGAGAGAGACAACAGGATGTGGGAGAGAGACAACAGGACGTGGGAGAGAGACAACATGACAGGGAGAGAGACAACAGGACGTGGGAGAGAGAGACAACAGGACAGGGAGAGAGAGACAACATGACGTGGGAGAGAGACAACAGGACAGGGAGAGAGACAACAGGACAGGGAGAGAGACAACAGGACAGGGAGAGAGACAACAGGACAGGGAGAGAGAGACAACAGGACAGGGAGAGAGACAACAGGACGTGGGAGAGAGACAACAGGACAGGGAGAGAGAGACAACAGGACAGGGAGAGAGACAACAGGACAGGGAGAGAGACAACAGGACAGGGAGAGAGACAACAGGACAGGGAGAGAGAGACAACAGGACAGGGAGAGAGACAACAGGACAGGGAGAGAGAGACAACAGGACAGGGAGAGAGAGACAACAGGACAGGGAGAGACAACAGGGCAGGGAGAGAGAGACAACAGGACAGGGAGAGACAACAGGGCAGGGAGAGAGACAACAGGACATGGGAGAGAGACAACAGGACAGGTAGAGAGACAACAGGATGTGGGAGAGAGACAACAGGACGTGGGAGAGAGACAACAGGACGTCGGAGAGAGACAACAGGACAGGGAGAGAGAGACAACAGGACAGGGAGAGAGAGACAACAGGACAGGGAGAGAGAGACAACAGGACAGGGAGAGAGACAACAGGACGTGGGAGAGAGACAACAGGACAGGGAGAGAGAGACAACAGGACAGGGAGAGAGACAACAGGACAGGGAGAGACAACAGGACAGGGAGAGACAACAGGACAGGTAGAGAGACAACAGGATGTGGGAGAGAGACAACAGGACGTGGGAGAGAGACAACATGACGTGGGAGAGAGACAACAGGACAGGGAGAGAGACAACAGGACAGGGAGAGAGAGACAACAGGACAGGGAGAGAGACAACAGGACGTGGGAGAGAGACAACAGGACAGGGAGAGAGAGACAACAGGACAGGGAGAGACAACAGGACAGGGAGAGACAACAGGACAGGGGTGGAGACAACAAGAAGTGGGAGAGAGACAACATGACGTGGGAGAGAGACAACAGGACAGGGAGAGAGACAACAGGACAGGGAGAGAGAGACAACAGGACAGGGAGAGACAACAGGACAGGGAGAGACAACAGGACAGGGGTGGAGACAACAAGAAGTGGGAGAGGGAGAGAGACACCTCTATCATCTTCGACCTTCTGATTCACAAACCACAAATGTCATTGTTCAATGGTCCTCACCTCTGTAACAGTTTTACGTTAGCCGTTTCTTTGCATGTCAATTAGTTTGAGGGTTTAAGCACAATTTTATCATGTGTTTTATTTAGTTGACATTGTTATGGTGATAACCCGAGAAGTTGGCGGTATAGTGCCTATCAAAACATCCCCTAATGCAATTTGGCCCCTTGGCACAACTGTCCAAAACTGTCAATCAATCACAAGCCTCGAGAATCAAGTGTCAGATTAAATTTCACACAAGGACCGGTGAGAGAAAAGCCTCAAAACCAATACATTCAGCTTTCATCTTAGACTAGATTTATTTACATTACAAGGATTGTCAGAGGGTAATCTTGTTGAGTTGGTTGAAACTAATTACCTCATGGTGAAAGTATTTGTTGGCAGACAGAGAACTATTGCTGAAACAGGGTGGATGTTCATGTTTTGCATTTGAGGTTAAAATAGACACAGGATGTCTTTCCAGTGCTGCACTTCGGAGATGGTATTTGGACCTGACATTGGAGTATTATGCAGGCGGTCAGGTTGTGCTTCCGTTCTGTGGAACTGAAAGGTTGGACAACCAACGGAAGCACAACACATAGCACACTCTTCATTTGGTGAGGAGCCTACATCTTTTGTCTTTCTCTATTCCTTCAGTATGTTCCCTAACGATGTCATAATGTGTGAGAGATGTTCCCTAACGATGTCATAATGTGTGAGAGATGTTCCCTAACAATGTAATAATGTGTGAGAGATGTTCCCCAACGATGTCATAATGTGTGAGATGTTCCCCAACGATGTCATAATGAGTGAGATGTTCCCTAACAATGTAATAATGTGAGAGAAATGTTCCCCAACGATGTCATAATGTGTGAGAGATGTTCCCCAACGATGTCATAATGTGTGAGAGATGTTCCCTAACAATGTCATAATGTGTGAGAGATGTTCCCTAAAGATGTCATAATGTGTGAGAGATGTTCCCCAACGATGTCATAATGTGTGAGAGATGTTCCCTAACGATGTCATAATGTGTGAGAGATGTTCCCTAACAATGTAATAATGTGTGAGAGATGTTCCCCAACGATGTCATAATGTGTGAGATGTTCCCCAACGATGTCATAATGAGTGAGATGTTCCCTAACAATGTAATAATGTGAGAGAAATGTTCCCCAACGATGTCATAATGTGTGAGAGATGTTCCCCAACGATGTCATAATGTGTGAGAGATGTTCCCTAACAATGTCATAATGTGTGAGAGATGTTCCCTAAAGATGTCATAATGTGTGAGAGATGTTCCCCAACGATGTCATAATGTGTGAGAGATGTTCCCTAACGATGTCATAATGTGTGAGATGTTCCCTAACGATGTCATAATGTGTGAGAGATGTTCCCTAACGATGTTATAATGTGTGAAAGATGTTCCCTAACGATGTCATAATGTGTGAGAGATGTTCCCTAACGATGTAATAATGTGTGAGAGATGGTAGGCTTGTGTCACTGGGCAGCTCGCGGCTCTGCTTCCCTTTGTAGTCTGTAATAGTTTGCAAGCCCTGCCACATCAGACGAGCGTCGGAGCCGATGTAGTAGAGAGTCCCACACCTTGAAAGCGCAGCTCTGCCCTTTAGCTCAGTGCGAATTTTGCCTGTAATCCATGGCTTCTGGTTGGTTATGTACGTACAGTCACTGTGGGGACGACGTCCTCAATGCACTTATTGATAAAGCCAGTGACTGATGTGGTGTATTCCTCAATGCCATCGGAAGAACCCCGGAACATGTTCCAGTCTGTGATCGCAAAACAGTCCTGTAGTTTAGCATCTGCTTCCTCTGACCACTTTTTTATAGACCGGGTCACTGGTGCTTCCTGAATTAATTTTTGCTTTTAAGCAGGAATCAGGAGGATAGAGTAGTGTCCGATTGACCAAAATAGGGGGCGAGGGAGAGCTTTGTACGCGTCTCTGTGTGTGGAATACAGGTGATCTAGATTTTTTTTCCCCTCTGGTTGCACATTTAACATGTTGATGGAAATTTGGGAGAACTGATTTAAATTTCCCTGCATTAAAGTCTCTGGCCACTAGGATCGCCACCTCTGGGTGAGTGGTTTCCTGTTTGCTTATTTCCTTATACAGCTGACTGAGAACGGTCTTAGAGCCAGCATCTGCAACTGTATTATTGAGTGCATGTTTTGTTTATTCCATGTGTAACTCTGTGTTGTTGTTTGTGTTGAACTGCTTTGCTTTATTCTTGGCCATGTCGCAGTTGTAAATGAGAACTTGTTCTCAACTAGCCTACTGGTTAAATAAAGGTGAAATAAAAAACTTTATTTTTATTTTTATTGTGCAGCTGAGTAAATTAGCCATACACTGTCTCTTAAATATTTGTGAAACCTCTGTTTTGGTCAGCGAACCTCTGGCTGATGACAGCAGTGTAATGCATCGGTGTTGATGATCTCTTCAACCACAGCTTTCCAACTGATCATTTCTAAATGCCTCCCTTATCTTTTCAGCTACCATCATGCTCCAGCTGTCTCTCATGGTGTGCTTGCTTTCCATCACCATCACTACCTCCCAGTCCTCATCCAGACTACACACCCCTTGTACAAGAAGGGCCACAACATCACCATCCATTCCTCCCAGCTGGTGTGTATTCTACCCGGACATCAGGCCCGGTGGAACCCAGGGGCCCCTGGATCTCAAGGGACTATGGGTCCCATGGTTACCCCAGGGAAGGATGGCCTGGATGGGGGAATGGAGACAAGGGGGAGAAGGGTGGCAGATATAGGCAGAGATGGGGAGAAGGGGGAGGGGTGACTGAGTGTAACGGATGTGAAACGGCTAGCTTAGTTAGCGGTGTGCGCAAAATAGCGTTTCAATCGATGACGTCACTTGCTCTGAGACCTTGAAGTAGTAGTTGCTCTGCAAGGGCCGCGGCTTTTGTGGAGCGATGGGTAACGATGCTTCGAGGGTGACTGTTGTTGATGTGTGCAGAGGGTCCCTGGTTCGCGCCCGGGTATGGGCGAGGGGACGGTTTTAAATTATACTGTTACATTGCATCGTTACCCATCGCTCCACAAAAGCCGGGAACTACCACTTCAAGGTCTCAGAGCAAGTGACGTCACCGATTGAAACGCTATTTAGCGCACACCGCTAAATAAGCTAGCCGTTTCACATCCGTTACATGAGGAAAGCAGAGATGGGTAAGGAGAGAAGGGGGAGAGGTGACAGGTAAGAAGCCTAATGGATGCATCCAGGTAGTAGCCTGGACTGGGTCTGAAACCGAGTACTGTAGTACAACTCAAGGCTGAGTAGGTTAGCCCACTGAGCTGAAGCCTACAGTAGAGGTATGACCTGTTAGTTAGCCCACTGAGTAGAAGTCTACAGTATAGGTAGTACCTGTTAGTCCACTGAACTGAAGCCTACAGTAGAGGTATTACCTGTTAGTTAGCCCACTGAACTGAAGCCTACAGTATAGGTAGTACCTGTTAGTCCACTACCACTCTTGTAGTCCTTGATATTGATTCCTGTGTTAGCTTTAATGTTGTGTTCCTTTAATGTTGTGTTCCTATGCAGTACACTGTACACAAAATTTGTTTACATCCCTGTCAGTGAGCATTTATACTTTGCCAAGATATTCCATCCACCTGACAGGTGTGGCATATCAAGAAGCTGATTAAACAGTGATTTTTTTTCACAGGTGCACCTTGTGCTGGGGACAATAAAAAAGCCACTTTAAAATGTGCTGTTTTGTCACACAACACAAGGCCCCAGATGTCTTACGTTTTAATTGAGCATGCAATTGGTATGCTAACTGCAGGCATGTCCACCAGAGCTGTTGCCAGAGAATTATATGTTCATTTCCCAACCATCAGCCTCCTCCAATGTCATTTCATAGAATTTGGCAGTACGTCCAACCAGCTTCACTACCGCACACCACCTGTAACCCCACCAGCCCAGGACCTCCACATCCAGCTTCTTCACCTGCGGGATCATCTGAGACCAGCCACCCGGACAACTGATGAAACTGTGGGTTTGCACAACCAAAGAACTTCTGCAAAAACTGTCAGAAACTGTCTCAGGGAAGCTCATCTACGTGCTCGTAGTCCTCACCAGGGTCTTGATCTGACAGCAGTTCGACGTCTTAACCAACTTCAGTGGCCAGATGCTCACCTTCAATGGCCACTGGCACGCTGGAGAAGTGTGCTCTTCACGGATAAATCCCGGTTTCAACTGTACCGAGCAGATGGCAGACAACGTGTATGGTGTCGTGTGGGCGAGCGGTTTGATGATGTCAACGTTGTGAGCAGAGCGCCCCATGGCGGAGGTGGCGTTATGGAATAGGCATGCATAAACTACGTAAATCCATAGATTAGGGTCTAATAAATGTATTTCAATTCACTGATTTCATTATATGAAGAGTAACTCAGTAAAATATTTGTTTCATGTTGCATTTATTTTTGCTCAGTGTCATAACAATATCATTGCATTCTATTTTTTCTTAAAACTGCGTTGACAGTTAAGGGCTTGTAAGTAAGTATTATACCTGTTGTATTCGGTGCATGTGACCAACAAAATGTAATTTGATTTTGTTAAGGCTGATTGGAGGGAAAATGAGGGAAAGGATTTTATTTTCACGTCACATTTTTTTGAGTGCTGTTTATATTCAGCAATAAGATGTTCCTACATGCAACTTTTTTTTTTTTTTTTCTATTTGCAACTATCCCTCTCTGTCTAAATTAAACGAGAATGTACTAACCGTGTTACGTCATTAAAATTGTTTATTTTGTGTTATAAATCTTATTATAGTACATTTTACAATGTGCTAAAGGAAAACGTTTTTACACACATGCCACTTGAGAAAGTTAACGAAGTGATTTGCAATAAAAACTTGTTTAATCATCTCAACAGTTCTATCCGTTTTCAAAATGCCAGTGTTTGAGAGACAAGTTGTGTTTATTTGAAATCAATTAGAGAATGAGTTATTGTCATAATTAGCCATTTTGGTCACGTGTTTTTGGACTACATTTCCCATCTTACACTCGGTCTTTCGCGTACGCAAATTCACTTGCTCCTCACCGACCGTAACAGCAGCTGGGGAAGCGAACCACTTCGTTGAACGAGGATCCGTGGAAAAATCTCTGTGAAAGTGTAAACAGACGAGATAACAGCTGAATTAAACTGCTCTGAAGCATTGTTACTTTGTCAACTGAATAACGGAAACGGTCGTCGCTTTTCGCCGGTACGGAGGATAATACAAAACTTCCCAAAGAGGAATTCTTCATTCGGGATGTCGGAGTGAAACAAAGAGGTCTGGGGGCATTCCTGTCAGATTGGGTGAGCGGCACATGCGATCTTGGACATTTAGAGAATCTAAAAGTTTACTAAATGTGTATAGCAATGATGTAATGCTGTCAACAGTCAGGTGTTATCTTTGTCTAAGTTTAAGGTATAGGCCTATACATAATAGTATTATAACCGCATGAGTGGTCTACGTTTCTGTTTAAAAAAAACACTCGTGGTGTTGACACCGCTAAATGAGCGAGAAAGTCATGAAAATGTTTCCATTATCAACGTACTGTTTTTCTCATAGCAGATTTGTGACACAGTAGCAATGTTATTGTTAGGCCTAGAAAAGTTATTTTGTTACCCCAGCGCTACAATTTCCATTTAGTTTTTTCCCCCATTTGAAGGCATTTTAAATCACACCCGCTTGCATGGGGAATGTAATTGCAGTTCAGTACCATAGCCTAGTATTGGACCAAAGGAGCCGAACGTTACTCCTTAGTTCAAGGACCTTACATACTGTTTTAAAGGGCGAATTGGTTCCGAAAGACTAAACTGGCAAATACTCCCTTCTAAACGTGAAGCGGTTTTCAGTTGAGGTACGGTTCTAGAAAAACATTCAAATTAATTTAACAAATGCAAAATACACTGTTTTTAACCGGTTTTAACACCGTTGTTACAGCCAACAGTATTTTTCAGTGGCAGGTTTGTGACATCTGTCTTCCTCACACACAGGTTAGGAGACTCTGATAGTTATATTATTTAGCACCGGTAGTCATCCGTCTGGTTTCCGTGAACAAGCGCAGTGGACATATTGCTGTGTGAGAACCCTTACTGTATAAAAGTGTATCCATGTTTTTTATTTTTATATTAACTTAATTGATTATTTCTCGCAAATATGAAAGATTTAAAGTCCTTATGCTTCCAAAACGTGTTAATGTTCAGACCGAGCGTCACCGCTCTTAACATACAACCTCTGATAAATGGCTATTAGGTGGAATGTAATGGAACTGAGTCATGAACGATCAAGGGCGATGCAGTGCCAGTGACCAATGTTTACTGTACACATGGTCATGGAGGAAATTAACTCAATCACATTTTTAAGCTTACAAAAGAGCATCTCACAAATTAAGTTTCCCAGAATGTTGCATTTGAAATATTTTGAAAGGCTATTGGATGTGTTTTTAAAAATGTATTTTAAAAATCAAAGGCTGATCTTTAACAATCGAGTTAAACTGATTGCTTTCATTAATATCAAAGGCATGCTTCACTTTGCCCCCATAACCCATTAAACATCTCTGAAGCTGGAGACTCATATCTACCTCACGAGCTTTAAGCACCAGCTGTCAGAGCGGCTCACAGATCACTGCACCTGTACATAGATGGGCTGTTTACAGATGGGCTATCTGCCTACCTCATCCCCATACAGTATTTATTTATCTTGCTCCTTTTGCACCCCAGTATCTCTACTTGCACATCCATCTTCTGCACATCTACCATTCCAGTGTTTAATCGCTATATTGTAATTACTTCTCCACCATGGCCTATTTATTGCCTTAACTCCCTTATCTTACCTCATTTGCACTCACTGTATATAGACTTTTTGTTTTCTTTTGTCTACTATATTATTGACTATGTTTGGTTTATTACATGTGTAACTCTGTTGTTGTATGTGTTTAATTGCTATGCTTTATCTTGGCCAGGTCACAGTTGCAAATGAGAACTTGTTCTCAACTAGCCTACATGGTTAAATAAAGGTGAAATAAAATTCTCCACAATGCTATTTAATATATATATATATGTATATATATATATGTGTATGTGTGTATATATATATTTTTTTTATATATCTATTAATTTGCACTATGAATTTAAAGGATACAATG
Organism: Oncorhynchus masou masou; assembly: GCF_036934945.1. Classification (NCBI taxonomy): domain Eukaryota; kingdom Metazoa; phylum Chordata; class Actinopteri; order Salmoniformes; family Salmonidae; genus Oncorhynchus; species Oncorhynchus masou. Next base: position 85,229,442 of record NC_088243.1, read on the forward strand.
TTTTATTCCCCTTGAAGTCCCAGCAAATAAAAAAAAGTGTTTATTTCATCTCTTATAAAATAGATTTTTATTCACCAGTATGAATATAGGATATTACAACTTATTCTATAAATCCTTGTCCCTTTGATATCAAATACCTAAAGTTGTGATAAGACACCATAACATGCTGCGTACAGCCAGGATGTCTCTTGACTTGGCCCACATTGCTGTGTGTCTGCAGGGTTGAACTTCATCTTTGTGGCCTTCTCTGAATGGGAAAGATGGAAAGGGAGTTACAATGGTGGAAAGGACAGCTAGCAGGGGATATCCATCAGTCCCTCCGCATCAAGGTAAGACCAGCCAGTCATAGAATCAGAATAAATAGAATTCTGAATTTTATTTCTATGAATGCAGTTCTCTGGGTCTCCTTGGTTCATTCCTGGAGTTCCATTTTCCTCATCACCACCTGATAAGAATCTCAACTGCATGGTGAAATGTGTATTATGGGGATGTTCTCAATGCCAGGGAGAACGCTTTGTCTGGTGGAATGCAGTTCACCTGTGCTTACATACATCTTAACCTGAAAAAGACAACTAATCTAGGTAACCTAGCGGTTCAGCGTTTTGGGCCAGTAACCAAAATGTCACTGGTTCAAATTCCCAAGATGATGAGGTGAAACATCCCATGTTCCCTTGAGCAAGGCCGTTAACTTTATATGCTCCTATATGTCACACTGGATAAGCGCTTCTGCTCAATGGCTTAAAGGGGGAGGCAGGGAAGCCTAGTGGTTAGAGCGTTGGACTAGTAACCGGAAGGTTGCAAGTTCAAATCCCTGAGCTGACAAGGTACAAATCTGTCATTCTGCCCCTGAACAGGCAGTTAACCCACTGTTCCTAGGCTGTCATTGAAAATAAGAATTTGTTCTTAACTGACTCGCCTAGTAAAATAAAAAAGTAAAATGTATGTGTTCTTGTTGACATACTGTAGTGCTTTGGTGAAAATGAAGATCCAAGCCAGTAGAGGGACATGATAGCAACTCCTCACCTTCTATTTATAGCTTCTATATAGTGTAGTTAATGTTGGCAGATGGATATAATTACATGACTGTCATCTATGTGAGCGTGGTCTAATTTAGATTACACAGAAGGGTTGAGGCTCATTAATTGGCTGATGCAGTAATTAGGCAAACCTCCGGCTTGATGATATTTTACTGTTTGGCCATTTTAATGGCAGCATCTGTCACTGGACTGCCATCCTCATAAAGGGAGCAAGAATATCATAGCTAATTTGATTCTACTTAGAAAGAACAATATGGAGTAGGTTTGTGTGTGTCTACGCACATGTCACATGTCGGGAGTATTTGGATAGATGGAATTGTTGCAGGCAGCTGCCCCCACTCTGTTCCAATCAGGCAGTCTCCTTACAAGTTATTCACTAAGCCTAACAGTCATTTGATTTACTTGTGTCTAAATCACTGAGTTGAATGTCTGTAACCAGGGGCGTGTAGATTAGGGCCCCCCTTCTGATTCTATTCTGACCCCAGCCCTTTAACTAATCTGCAGACCAAAGACAAAACATCCCTGTAAAACAACATGGATGCTGATGTAAGGTCTTTGAAAGCCAAACGACACCCCAGACATAAACCCCATCTCTAAATAATTGTAGCCCATCAGCAGGCTAGTCTGCCCCCCCCCCACCCCCACCTCTCGGCATCGAGTCCCCTGCCTTCCACTGCATTAATTATGCTGCGGTTCCCCACAATGCCCTGCACCACTGAACCCTCAGACATGCATGGTGGGGGGCGGAGAAGAGAGAAGTCAAGTCAAGGGTAGTGTTTATGGGGGTGTCTGTATGCACTGTTTATATTGTCCTTCAGCTGCCGATCACCTTAGTGATCACCGTTGTTTAGGTTTTGCCAACATACAACAAACTCAACAGACAATTGATGTAACTCGCAGATTAAATATGTGAGGCACGTGTGTGCCATAGATTGTGGTCATCAGTACGTTGGTCATGCTGACAGGCGCCACAGGGTTATTCTTCACCGATCTACAGCAAGTCAGTATCCAGTGAAGATTAGCTTTACACGTGGGCAGCGTTTTGTTATTTGGACAACCCTTAGGGAAGGGGAAAAGTAGGCCCGCTGTCTCTGACAAACAATAGTAACCTGTATTTTTAGTATGGGTGGATGTTTTTGGTGTGCCTCTAGCAGCGAAACACAAACTGGTACAGCACTACTTAAAGAGATTAATCCACCCCGATTCAGTCTGATATTAAGTAAATCCACATTATAAAGCCCTTTTTTTTGGATCAAATATTCATCTATGTGGGGTATGACGAAACAAAGCATTTTTTGAAAAACCATAACTCATTTTTCTAAGCCTGTATTAGGATAGAGACAGACTCGTGAAGCATTAAAGGCTATACATATGGGAGAAAGTGTTTTTTTTATTTTTTTATATCGCTCCCCTTGTCAAATGCGTCTTTAAGCTGAAGGCTCACGTGATGCTCCTCTATTCTATGTGGTTGACTAGGAGGAGACTGGGTGTGTCCTAGGGGGCGTGTCAAAAATGTCACCTGTGCACTACCACATCCCGCCCCAAACGGACACCAAAAATGCTTTCAAAGATCTTCATTGTCACCCTGAACAAACTGGAGACCGTGTACCTGGAGGCAGTGTTCATTGTCACTGGGGACTTTAACAAAAGTAAATTTGAGAACCATGCTCCCGAATTACTATCAACACGTTGGCTGTCCAACTCGCAAAGATTCTCAATGGACCAACGCTACATGCTTTTCCGACACCAGTATAAGGCAATCTCCCGTCCTCCTTTCGGCAAATCAGACCAGGACTCCATTTTGTTCCTCCCGGCCTACAAAGACTCAAGGGAAGTCCTGGTGTTCACATCTGTACAACACTTGTCTGTCTAATCAGAATCCATGCTCCAAGACTGTTTTGATCGCGTGGACTGGAATATGTTACAGGTTTCCTCTGGGGATAAGATCAATTAATACACCGACTCAGTCACCGGATTCATTAAAAAAATGCATAGATGTTGCGATACCGATGGTGTCTTTCGAAAACCATGGATTGATGGCAGCCTTGTTGGGGAGAACTGAAGAAGACAGATTCTGCTTATAAACGGGGCAAGGTGACCAGGAACAATTTGTATGGTTAAACGATACAAAAACGACCTATGCAGATCGCTCAAGATGGTGAGACGCAAGTGTAAGGACAAAGTGGAAGAGTAATTCAGTGGGTCAGATACGAGGCGTATGTGGCAGGGGCTTCGAACAATCACGGATTTCAAAAAGAAAACCGTTGCGACACCAACAGCGTGCTATCCCGCCGCGACACCAACAGCGCGCTACTGGACGAGCGAAACACATTTTTCTCACGCTTCAAGCATAACGACTTCGCTGCTGAGGAGAGCCCCTGAAGACAACGAGGGCTACGTGTTTACGGTCTCCACAGAGGATGTATGGAAGTCATTCAAACGTGTTAACCTTTGCAAGGATGCCGGCCCAGGGAGCATCCCTAGCAGTGCTCTCAGAGCATGTGCAGACCCGCTAGCTGTTGTGTTTTTGGACATTTTCAATCTCGCTCAAGCTCAGGCCATTTATTCTCACTTTCTTCAAGATGTCAACTATCATCTCTGTGCCCAAGAAAGGGAAAGTAACTGAAATGAATGACTACCAGCCTGTAGCACTCGCTTTGAGATGCTCGTCAAAGACCACATCACCACTTCCATCCCTGACACTCAACCCTCTCAAATTTGCCTATCGCCCCAATAGATACATTGACGACACAATCGCCATGGCACTGCACACTGCGCTCACCCAGCTGGACAAGAGGAATGTAAATCTGAAGATGCTGTTTATCCACTACAGCTTGGCTCGAAGTTCACCGCGAAGAGCATGGCCCTGGGACTGAACTCCTCTCTATGTAACTGGGCCCTAGACTTTTTGACAGGCTGCCCCCCAGGTGGTGAATGTAGGAAGCATTACCTCTTCCACACTGCTCCTCAACATGGGGCCCCCACAAAGATACGTCCTCAGTCCCCTCCTGAACTCTGTATATCCACGACTGCCTCAGTTTCAACTCCAAGTTTGCTGACGACACGACAACCGCAGGTGGCCTAATTACCAACAGCGACGAGACAGGCACTCTGACTGTGGGGTGCCAGGTAAACAAACCTCTTCCTCAACGTCAGCAAAACAAAGGAGCTGATTGTGGACTTGAGGAGTGGCTCCCGTGGAGACGGCCAAAAACGTCAAGTTCCTCGGCATACACATCTCCGAGGAGGTGAAATGGTCAAACCACACGGACACAGTGGTGAAGGCATGACAGCGACTCTTTAACCTCTCAGGAGGTTGTCCTGCGAGGCAGTGATTGAATTGGCCTGTCCCCGAAGGCCTTCAGTGTTCTACAGGAACATCCTTGAGAGCATACTGTTGTGCTGCATCACAGCCTGGTATGGCACCGCCACTGACCAAGGCACTACAGAGGGAGGCGTGCTCAGCCGACTGCACCATTGGATGCACACCGCCTGCCCTTCAGGACACTTGCAACACCAGGTGTTGAAGGTAGGCCAAGAAGATCATCAGGGACCTGAGCCACTGTTCTTCCCCCATCCATCACTCACGTGCAGTACAGGAGCATCATGGCTGACTGGCCAATAGAACACTGGGCTCCAGAGTGGCGCAGCGGTCGAAGGCACTGCATCTCAGTGCTTGAAGCGTCACTACAGACACCCTGGTTTGAATCCTGCTGTATCACAACCGGCCGTGATTGGGAGTCCAATAGTGTGGCACACTTGGCTCAGCGTTGTCCAGGCTTGGCCGGTGCAGGCAGTCATTGTAAATAAGAATTTGTTCTTAACTGACTTGCCTAGTTAAAGGTTGTTTTTTTTAAATAATAAAACCAGTTTCTACCAGAGGGTCAGGCTGCTGAATAGCCACCACTTCTCAGCTACCAGCCTCCTTTTGGATCCACCCCCCCTTTCCCAAACAGACTTCAACCCTGCCCCCATCCTAATGGATATTTATCATGTTGAATAGCCACCACTACTTCCTGTCCCCTTCCCTTTACTCACCATGGGGAACCCTGTCTCCCTCCTCTCACTCCCCTTCCTGACCTGAATTGAAATGTAGTATTGGGTTCTATATGGACATGTAGTGTGTAGCCATGTCTGACAATACTACCATCCATGCCTATCTCCTTTGGAAACTTTGCTATGAGACTCAAAATTGACATCCGTTGCATCCTGTTTCCATTGATCGTCCTTGAGATGTTTCTACAACTTGATCGGAGTCCAACCTGTGGTAAATTTAAATTGATTTGTACATGATTTGGAAAGGCACACACCTGTCTATATAAAGCCCCACAGTTTGACAGTGCATGTCGGCGCAAAAACCAAGCCCTGAGGTCAAAGGACATGTCTGTAGAGGTCTGAGACGGGATTATGTCGAGGCACAGATCTGGGGAAGGGTACCAAAACATTTCTGCAGCATTGAAGTTCCCCAAGAACACAATGGCCTCCATAATTCTTAAATGGAACATGTTTGGAAGCCCCAAAACTCTTCCTGGAGCTGGCTTCCTGGCCAAACTGAGCAATCGGGGTAGAAGGGCCTTGGTCATGGAGGTGACCAAGAACCCAATGGTCACTCTGATAGAGCTCCGGAGTTCCTCTGTGGAGATGGGAGAAAAAGGCACCTAAAGTATTCTCAGACCATGAGAAACAAGTTTCTCTGGTCTGATGAAACCAAGATTGAAGTCTTTGGTCTGAATGCCAAGTGTCACGCCTGGAGGAATCCTGGCACCATCCCTACGGTGAAGCATGGTGGTGGCAGCATCATGCCGTTGGGATATTTTTCAGCGGCAGAGACTGGGAGACGAGTCAGAATCGAGGCAAAGATGAACTGAGCAAAGTACAGATATCCTCGATGAAAACCTGCTCCAGAGGGCTCAGGGCCTCAGACTGTGGCGACGATTCATCTTCCAACAGGACAACGACCCTAAGCACACAGCCAAGACGACGCAGAAGTGGCTTCGGGACAAGTCTCTGAATGTCCTTGAGTGGCCCAGACAGAGCCCGGATTTGAACCTGATCGAACATCTCTGGAGAGACCTGGAAATAGCTTTGCAGCGACACTCCCCATCCGACCTGACAGAGCTTGAGAGGATCTGCAGAGAAGAATGGGAGAAACTCCCCAAATGCAGGTGTTGCCAAGCTTGTAGCGTCATACCCAAGAAGACTCGAGGCTGTAAAAGCTTCCAAAGGTGCATCAGCAAATTACTGAGTAAAGGGTCTGAATACTTATATGATATTTATTTTTTGTTTGTCATTATGGGGTATTGTGTGTAGATTGAGGGGGGTTTAATAAATTTTAGAACAAGGTTGTAACGTGACCAAATGTGAAACACTTTTCAAAAGAACTGTATGTTTGTGCGTTAATATAATATAGGTTTATTCTTACTCTCCATATTGTTTCTCTTCCCTCTACTTTCTCCTTTCCTTCCCTTCTCTCCATCTTCCTTCTCCTTTCCTTCCCTCCATCCTCTCCCTCTAGGAGTTGAAGCTGCCTGTGTACCGGGCCCACTCCCCTCAGATAGGGATGCGTCGGTACTTTGCGGACCTGCTGGCCATACTGTCGAACCGCTACCAGCTGTGTCCCACAGCCAGACACCTGTCTGTTTACCTGCTGGACCTGTTCATGGATCACTACGATGTAGCCGTCAAACAGCTCTACGTCATCGCTCTGTCCTGCCTGCTCCTCGCCAGTAAGTACCGTGAGTCTTTACAGAATGAAGGCTGTTGTCAGCTTCCTGCAGCTGACACAGTGGAATTACACAGCACGTTAATGATGTTCCAAAAGCTGTCATAACATATCTTATAACCATTCATAACTGTGTGATAGCCTAACCCTCTCAGTTCCCATCCATGACCTTTTTGTAATGATCATTTACTCCAGTGTCCAGATGATGGCTGGCTGGAAAGCCCTATATCATTTGTGGTGCTGTGGCTTGTCACATCGTTTAGGTAGAAACCCAGTCTCTGTGACTCTGTGAAGATTAGCCTGTGTCTGTACGTCTTCACGTGCACAGCTTTGATCCTAGCTTTGATAACGCGTCTGCGGGTTTTGACTCTGGGTCTTTATTCGTTCCTGGTGGCATTTGTCAAGATCTAAATGAATGTCCTACACAGCAAAGTGTATGAAAGCCATTTAGAGCAGGAGTAAAGACACAAAGGAAACTTGGAACTAGGTTTTGTCAGATGGCTGATTGTGATCTTGGAGTTGTGCTGCTGTTACTACATGTAGCCTAGTTTGTGTAGGAGTAGTTGCTGTAAGTGGGTCTGTGTGTGGTGATTAACGGCTTGTCTGTACTTCAACACAGCATCATGGGTAATTACACAAATGATGCTGTCAAACTGGGAGTCTGGGATGGGGTCCGCTCACTGGGGAGACGTACGCGAAGCTTGTACAGTTCACTGGAACACTAAATGAAAAGATGAAAACGTATCGGCCAAAAACCCCGATAGAAGATTCTCTGACTCGACTAATTAAGGAGTCTTTTGAGTGAGAGAACAGTCAGACCCTTCTCTTAGCTGCCTCCCTCCCACCCGCTAGGTTCCTCTAGCGATCAGCTCTGTGTGGTTTGATGAAGGCTTTGAAAGGGCTGTTTTGATTCAAGGTGGTCCTGGTTGGGTTTGCTGTTTAATCTCCCCGAGTTGCTGGAATCTGGCCTAGTTCTTGAACTGGACTTCTCTGTCTGGTTGGTTGTTCAGTACTCGGTTTCCCCTGAGTTTCAGGTTTGATGCTCACTCTGCTCTGTGCTTGTTCTGTGTCCCACAAATGGCACCCTATTCACTACATAGTGCACTACTTGCTAAAAGTGGTGCACTAACTAGGGAATAGGGTTGCCGTTTGATACTCAGACTTTGACAGGCACACATTGTCTTTGTTAAAATTCTACGGGCTTCCGCGCTGGGTTAATCAATCACTGCCTCCATTGTGCCTATCAACAGTCAGAACTTAATCCTGTTAGCCTATTGGTAATATCTCTGCTCTCTGGGGGGGGGGCTCTCTCTCTGCTCTCTGGGAGGGGGGCGGCTCTCTCTGCTCTCTGGGGGGGCTCTCTCTCTGCTCTCTGGGGGGGCTCTCTGCTCTCTGGGAGGGGGCTCTCTCTCTGCTCTCTGGGGGGGCTCTCTCTCTGCTCTCTGGGAGGGGGGGCGGCTCTCTGCTCTCTGGGGGGGCTCTCTCTCTGCTCTCTGGGGGGGCTCTCTCTCTGCTCTCTGGGGGGCTCTCTCTGCTCTCTGGGGGGGCTCTCTCTCTGCTCTCTGGGGGGCTCTCTCTCTGCTCTCTGGGGGGCTCTCTCTCTGCTCTCTGGGGGCTCTCTCTCTGTTCTCTGGGGGGGCTCTCTGGGGGGGCTCTCTCTCTCTGCTCTCTGGGGGGGGGGGGCTCTCTCTCTTCAAACTTTTTCTCCCTGTGTTTGAACGATGTGTGAGTGTTTTTCATAGACATTCACAGCGAGGTAAATTGTGGTTCTGTGGTATTCGTGTATTGGTCCATAGTCGATTTGTGAGAGGAGAGAAATGGATTCTCAGAACGTCTTCTTCCCAGGCACACAGGGACATGAGACAAATTGTTCAGTCCATCCTTTCATCCTAAAGGAATCCATACCCTTCCAATGGTCCCATCATTTCAATGGTGCTCGTATATACCAAGACTCCAGACACCCCAAGAGCTCTGGTCAAAAGTAGTGCACTGTATACGGACTAGGGTTCAAAAGGTAGTGCACTGTATACGGACTAGGGTTCAAAAGTAGTGCACTAAATACGGACTACGGTTCAAAAGTAGTGCACTGTATACGGACTAGGGTTCAAAGGTAGTGCACTGTATACGGACTAGGGTTCAAAAGTAGTGCACTGTATACGGACTAGGGTTCAAAAGTAGTGTACTGTATACGGAATAGGGTTCAAAGGTAGTGCACTGTATACGGACTAGGGTTCAAAGGTAGTGCACTGTATACGGACTAGGGTTCAAAGGTAGTGCACTGTATACGGACTAGGGTTCAAAAGTAGTGCACTGTATACGGACTAGGGTTCAAAAGTAGTGCACTGTATACGGACTAGGGTTCAAAGGTAGTGCACTGTATACGGACTAGGGTTCAAAAGTAGTGCACTGTATACGGACTAGGGTTCAAAAGTAGTGCACTGTATACGGACTAGGGTTCAAAAGTAGTGCACTGTATACGGACTAGGGTTCAAAAGTAGTGCACTGTATACGGACTAGGGTTCAAAAGTAGTGCACTGTATACGGACTAGGGTTCAAAGGTAGTGCACTGTATACGGACTAGGGTTCAAAGGTAGTGCACTGTATACGGACTAGGGTTAAAAAGTAGTGCACTGTATACGGACTAGGGGTCAAAGGTAGTGCACTGTATACGGACTAGGGTTCAAAGGTAGTGCACTGTATACGGACTAGGGTTCAAAGGTAGTGCACTGTATACGGACTAGGGTTCAAAAGTAGTGCACTGTATATGGACTAGGGTTCAAAAGTAGTGCACTGTATACGGACTAGGGTTCAAAAGTAGTGCACTGTATACGGACTAGGGTTCAAAGGTAGTGCACTGTATACGGACTAGGGTTAAAAAGTAGTGCACTGTATTCGGACTAGGGTTCAAAAGTAGTGCACTGTATACGGACTAGGGTTCAAAAGTAGTGCACTGTATACGGACTAGGGTTCAAAAGTAGTGCACTGTATACGGACTAGGGTTCAAAAGTAGTGCACTGTATATGGACTAGGGTTAAAAAGTAGTGCACTGTATTCGGACTAGGGTTCAAAAGTAGTGCACTAAATACGGACTAGGGTTCAAAAGTAGTGCACTGTATACGGACTAGGGTTCAAAAGTAGTGCACTGTATACGGACTAGGGTTCAAAAGTAGTGCACTGTATACGGACTAGGGTTCAAAGGTAGTGCACTGTATACGGACTAGGGTTAAAAAGTAGTGCACTGTATTCGGACTAGGGTTCAAAAGTAGTGCACTGTATACGGACTAGGGTTCAAAAGTAGTGCACTGTATACGGACTAGGGTTCAAAAGTAGTGCACTGTATACGGACTAGGGTTCAAAAGTAGTGCACTGTATACGGACTAGGGTTCAAAAGTAGTGCACTGTATACGGACTAGGGTTCAAAAGTAGTGCACTGTATACGGACTAGGGTTCAAAAGTAGTGCACTGTATATGGACTAGGGTTAAAAAGTAGTGCACTGTATTCGGACTAGGGTTCAAAAGTAGTGCACTAAATACGGACTAGGGTTCAAAAGTAGTGCACTGTATACGGACTAGGGTTCAAAAGTAGTGCACTGTATACGGACTAGGGTTCAAAAGTAGTGCACTGTATACGGACTAGGGTTCAAAGGTAGTGCACTGTATACGGACTAGGGTTAAAAAGTAGTGCACTGTATTCGGACTAGGGTTCAAAAGTAGTGCACTGTATACGGACTAGGGTTCAAAAGTAGTGCACTGTATACGGACTAGGGTTAAAAAGTAGTGCACTGTATACGGACTAGGGTTAAAAAGTAGTGCACTGTATTCGGACTAGGGTTCAAAAGTAGTGCACTGTATACGGACTAGGGTTCAAAAGTAGTGCACTGTATACGGACTAGGGTTCAAAAGTAGTGCACTGTATACGGACTAGGGTTAAAAAGTAGTGCACTGTATATGGACTAGGGTTAAAAAGTAGTGCACTGTATTCGGACTAGGGTTCAAAAGTAGTGCACTAAATACGGACTAGGGTTCAAAAGTAGTGCACTGTATACGGACTAGGGTTCAAAAGTAGTGCACTGTATTCGGACTAGGGTTCAAAAGTAGTGCACTGTATACGGACTAGGGTTCAAAAGTAGTGCACTGTATTCGGACTAGGGTTCAAAAGTAGTGCACTGTATACGGACTAGGGTTCAAAAGTAGTGCACTGTATACGGACTAGGGTTAAAAAGTAGTGCACTGTATACGGACTAGGGTTAAAAAGTAGTGCACTGTATTCGGACTAGGGTTCAAAAGTAGTGCACTGTATACGGACTAGGGTTCAAAAGTAGTGCACTGTATACGGACTAGGGTTCAAAAGTAGTGCACTGTATACGGACTAGGGTTAAAAAGTAGTGCACTGTATATGGACTAGGGTTAAAAAGTAGTGCACTGTATTCAGACTAGGGTTCAAAAGTAGTGCACTAAATACGGACTAGGGTTCAAAAGTAGTGCACTGTATACGGACTAGGGTTCAAAAGTAGTGCACTGTATACGGACTAGGGTTCAAAGGTAGTGCACTGTATACGGACTAGGGTTAAAAAGTAGTGCACTGTATTCGGACTAGGGTTCAAAAGTAGTGCACTGTATACGGACTAGGGTTCAAAAGTAGTGCACTGTATACGGACTAGGGTTCAAAAGTAGTGCACTAAATACGGACTAGGGTTAAAAAGTAGTGCACTGTATTCGGACTAGGGTTCAAAAGTAGTGCACTGTATACGGACTAGGGTTCAAAAGTAGTGCACTGTATCCCTCTCTGAAGTCAGGACACTGCTCTGCATAGCTGTTATTTCGCATCACTAATGACATACGCAATGAGTCTATCTCTCTCAATTCAATTTAAGGGCTTTATTGGCATGGGAAACACATGTTAACATTGCCTAAGCAAGTGTAGTAGATAATAAGCAAAAGTGGAATAGAAATTAACAGTGAACATTACACTCACAAAAGTTCCAAAATAGACATTACAAATGTCATATTATATCTATATACAGTGTTGTAATGATGTGTAAATGGTTAAAGTACAAAAGGGGAAATAAATAAACATAAATATGGGTTGTATTTACAATGATGTTTGTTCTTCACTGGTTGCCCTTTTCTCATGGTAACAGGTCACAAATCTTGCTGCTCTGATGGCACACTGTGGAATTTCACCCAGTAGATATGAGAGTTTATCAAAATCGGGTTTGTTTTCAAATTCTTTGTGGATCTGTGTAATCTGAGGGAAATATGTGTCTCTATGGTCATACATTGGCCAGGAGGTTAGGAAGTGCAGCTCAGTTTCCACCTCATTTTGTGGGCAGTGAGCACATAGCCTGTCTTGAGAGCCATGTCTGCCTAGGTTGGCCTTTCTCAATAGCAAGGCTATGCTCACTGAGTCTGTACATAGTCAAAGATTTCCTTACTTTTGGGTCTGTCACAGTGGTCAGATATTCTGCCACTGTGTACTCTCTGTTTAGGGCCAAATAGCATTCTAGTTTGCTCTGTTTTTTTGTAAATTCTTTCCAACGTGCCAAGAAATTGTTGTTTTGTTTCCTTGTGATTTGGTTGGGTCTAATTGTGTTGCTTTCCTGGGGCTCTGTGGGGTGTGTTTGTGAACAGAGCCCCAGGACCAGCTTGCTTAGGGGACTCTTCCCCAGGTAAATTTCTCTGTAGGTGATGGCTTTGTTATGGAAGGTTTGGGAATCGCTTCCTTTTAGGTGGTTGTAGAATTGAACGTCTCTTTTCTGGATTTTGATAATTAGTGAGTATCGGCCTAATTCTGCTCTGCGTGCATTATTTGGTGTTTTACGTTGTACACTGAGGATATTTTTGTAGAATGCTGCATGCAGAATTTGGTGCTTTTTCCCATTTTGTGGAATCTTTGGTTAGTGAGCGGACCCCAGGCCTCACAATCATAAAGGGAAATGGGCAATATAACTGATTCAAGTATTTCTAGACAGATCCTAATTAGTGTGTTGACATTTATGTTCCGTTTGATGGCTTAGAAGGCACTTGCTTTGTCTCTCAGCTCGTTCACAGCTTTGTGGAAGTTACCCGTGGCGCTGATGTTTAGGCCAAGGTATGTATTGTTTTTTTGTGTGTGTTCTAGGACAATGGCGTCTAGATGGAATTTGTATTTGTGGTCCTGGCAACTGGACCTTTTTTGGAACACCATTATTTTTGTCTTACTGAGATTCACTGTCAGGGCCCAGGTCTGACAGAATCTGTGCATAAGATCTAGGTGCTGCTGTAGGCCCTCCTTGGTTGGTGACCGAAGCACCAGATCATCATCAAACAGACATTTTGACTTCAGATTCTAGTAGGTTGAGGCTGGGTGCTGTAGACAGTTCTAGTGCCCGCGCCAATTCGTTGATATACATTGTATGTTGAAGAGGGTCGGGCTTAAGCTGCATCCCAGTCTCACCTCATGGCCCTGTGGAAAAGAATTGTGTGTTTTGCCAATTTTAACTGCAGACTTGTTTGTTTACATGGATTTTATGTTCTATGTTTGTTCCTCTAAAACCACTTTCCATCAATTTGTATATCAGACCCTCATGATTAATCAACAAAGCATGAGAAGACTTTGCCGTTTGGTTTGTTTGTCAGTTATGGTGTACAGGGTGAATGTGTGGTCTGTTGTACGGTAATTTGGTTAAAAAGGCCAATTTTGTCCTTTGCTCAGTACAATTTGTTTTCACTGAGGAATTGAACTAGTCTGCTGTTAATGATAATGCAGAGGATTTTCCCAAGGTTGCTGTTGACTCCTATCCCAAGGTAGTTATTGGGGTCAAATTAGTCTCCACTTTTGTGGATTGGGGTGATCAAGTCCTTTGGTTCCAAATATTGGGGAAGATGCCAGAGCTAAGGATGATGTTAAATAGTTTTAGTATAGCCAATTGGAATTTGGGCTCTGTATATTTTATCATTTCATTGAGGATGCCATCAACACCACAGGCCTTTTTGGGTTGGAGGGTTTGTATTTTGTCCTTTAGTTCATTCAATGTAATTGGAGAATCCAGTGTGTTCTGTTTTTTTTGTGTGTTTGTTTTAGTGTTTTCCAATTCGCTGATTTCTGATGTGGGTAGGATCCCCTGGGTGTGGGTTTCTTTGTTTCTGTCCTGCTATGATATTGAGGCTATGGTCTGGGGTGGACTGTTCTGCTGTGGTGTAGGGGGTTGAGGTGGGGGGGGGGTTCTGCTGGCTTCTCTGTGGGGGTGGTCTCCTCTCTAGTAGGTTGTTCTCTTGTCACACGCAATCCCCCTCACCTTCTCCTCCTGCAGTCTCATCCTCTAGTGCTTTGTTCTTCTCCTGCTCTTTCTCTTGTTGTCTCACCACAGTCCAGAGTGCAGATATGTCTCTCTCCAGCTCTCTGGGTCTGGTTGAGGGGGATGTTTTTTTATTTATTTTTTATTGTGCAGACTGGTGTGTGTTCACCTGCTGTTCCAGCTCCACCTGCCTTACCTCCAGCTGGGTGAATGTATCCATTTCACTGAGGGAGTAGTACTCTGTGCTGTGAGGTTGACTTTTCACTTTGGTTTGCTCGTCTGTGGGGCTGTGTAATGAAGAGGTCTGGTTTGACACGCTTGGGGGGGGGGGTTATCTTTCTCCAGAGTTTATCCTGCTGAGCTATCTATTTGTTCATGTGAAAGTCCAGCTGAAACTGTTTGGTGTTGCCCTGTACCATTACTGTCTGTCTGTTGCAGTCTGTGAGTTTGGCTCTGTGTTCATGATGAGGTCAGAGGTGATATCTTAAATTTAACCTTTATTTAACTAGGCAAGTAAGTGAAGAATAAATTCTTATTTACAATGACTGCCAAATCCTAATTCGGACTGCCCTGTGCCAATTGTGTGCTGCCCTATGGAACTCCCTATCACGGCCGGACGTGATACAGCCTGGATTCGAACCAGGTACTGTAGTGATGCCTCTTGCACTGAGATGCAGTGCCTTAGACCGCTATACAACACTATGTTCATGTAATCTCATTGTATTATTTATTCCCTCTCAATGAGCTCAGCTGGCTGCTGACAGTTAGTTCTGTGCTGTGTTTTATTCTGTGTCTTCCATGCTGCTGTCTTGCTACATGGAGCCTAGTAGCAGTAACCACAATGCTGGGGCATTGGTTGAATGGGTTCAGTGGGTGGGTTTGAATGTTTTGTAATGGTTGTGTGTGTTACATTGTGTGTACCGGCTGTGGATGACCTGCAATAGTGTGGCTAACGATTTGTGTTAGAGAGAAGGGGCTTTAAAAAGAGCAACCCCCCCCCCCCCCCCACACACACACACACACCCCACACCCCCAATTCATCCCACACACACTCCTGCCTGGAGGCCCGGGGTTTAGAGGGTGGGGAGGGAGAGGGCCACAGGCCATATGCTCCCTGAGTCAGGCCCAAACAAAAGCCCGTCAACAGGAGCAGCCAGGCTGGGGGAGGGGTGCAGAGACAAGGGTGTAGGTTGTCGTGTTTTTGTCTGAGCATTTGTGTTTTTGTGACTGAGCGCAAGAGAGGTTGATGTGTAGAGGCTTCCGCTTAGTATCTTATCTGACTAGAACTCAATTTCCAGGGGTATTTTAGTTTATCAGATAAACCAGACATGAGATCATAACACATCACTAAATCATTAGCCGTTATAGTGTCACTGCTAGGAGTGTTTCAGGTGGAGTTATCCTCCACCATAGCCCCACTGCTAGGAGTGTTTCAGGTGGAGTTATCCTCCACCATAGCCCCACTGCTAGGAGTGTTTCAGGTGGAGTTATCCTCCACCATAGCCCCACTGCTAGGAGTGTTTCAGGTGGAGTTATCCTCCACCATAGCCCCACTGCTAGGAGTGTTTCAGGTGGAGTTATCCTCCACCATAGCCCCACTGCTAGGAGTGTTTCAGGTGGAGTTATCCTCCACCATAGCCCCACTGCTAGGAGTGTTTCAGGTGGAGTTATCCTCCACCATAGCCCCACTGCTAGGAGTGTTTCAGGTGGAGTTATCCTCCACCATAGCCCCACTGCTAGGAGTGTTTCAGGTGGAGTTATCCTCCACCATAGCCCCACTGCTAGGAGTGTTTCAGGTGGAGTTATCCTCCACCATAGCCCCACTGCTAGGAGTGTTTCAGGTGGAGTTATCCTCCACCATAGCCCCACTGCTAGGAGTGTTTCAGGTGGAGTTATCCTCCACCATAGCCCCACTGCTAGGAGTGTTTCAGGTGGAGTTATCCTCCACCATAGCCCCACTGCTAGGAGTGTTTCAGGTGGAGTTATCCTCCACCATAGCCCCACTGCTAGGAGTGTTTCAGGTGGAGTTATCCTCCACCATAGCCCCACTGCTAGGAGTGTTTCAGGTGGAGTTATCCTCCACCATAGCCCCACTGCTAGGAGTGTTTCAGGTGGAGTTATCCTCCTCCATAGCCCCACTGCTAGGAGTGTTTCCTCTGTCTCACTCGCCTTGTCAGGACCCAGGCAAGCACAACCAGTCCCGAGACTGGGCTGGGGCCTCTAAAGCACCTCTACCCCCCCCCCCCCCCTTCCACCTTCGGAAACGAGCTGAGCGGTGCTTCAAAGAGATGTCGACTGCTGTTGTTAAGCAGGGAGGAAGGAGGGGGGCTCCATGTTTGAACTGAACCACTCGATATGTAGATTAACAGGGGATCCCCACAGTCCCCCATCTCCTCTCTCCCTATACCTCTCTCGGTCTGTCTCTCTGATGCTTGGATTGAATTTTCTTAGAATTACAATCATGTTCTGCTAATTAAAGGAAGGCGATGGTGAAATTGTTCTGATCTTGGACAGTGACTTCGTCAAATGCTGCTTTATCCCTACAGAAAGAAAATATTTTTTTAAAGTGTAGTCTCGTTCAAATTCGATTTGTCACATACGTCGAATACAATGGGTGTAGTAGACCTTACAGTGAAATGCTTACTTACAAGCCCTTAACCAACAATGCAGTTTTAAGAAGAATAAGTGTTAAAGTATTTGCTAAAATAAACTGAAGTTAAGAAAAAATAACATCATTAAAGAGCAACAATAAAATAACAGTAACGAGGCTATATACAGGGGGCACCAGTACAGAGTCAATGTGGAGGCTATATACAGGGGGTACCGGTACAGAGTCAATGTGGAGGCTATATACAGGTGGTACCAGTACAGAGTCAATGTGGAGGCTATATACAGGGGGTACCAGTACAGAGTCAATGTGGAGGCTATATACAGGGGGTACCGGTACAGAGTCAATGTGGAGGCTATATACAGGTGGTACCAGTACAGAGTCAATGTGGAGGCTATATACAGGGGGTACCGGTACAGAGTCAGTGTGGAGGCTATATACAGGGGTACTGGTACAGAGTCAATGTGGAGGCTATATACAGGTGGTACCGGTACAGAGTCAATGTGGAGGCTATATACAGGTGGTACCGGTACAGAGTCAATGTGGAGGCTATATACAGGTGGTACCGGTACAGAGTCAATGTGGAGGCTATATACAGGGGGTACCGGTACAGAGTCAATGTGGAGGCTATATACAGAGGGTACCGGTACAGAGTCAATGTGGAGGCTATATACAGGTGGTACCTGTACAGAGTCAATGTGGAGGCTATATACAGGGGGTACTGGTACAGAGTCAATGTGGAGGCTATATACAGGGGGTACTGGTACAGAGTCAATGTGGAGGCTATATACAGGGGTACTGGTACAGAGTCAATGTGGAGGCTATATACAGGCGGTACTGGTACAGAGTCAATGTGGAGGCTATATACAGGGGTACTGGTACAGAGTCAATGTGGAGGCTATATACAGGCGGTACCAGTACAGAGTCAATGTGGAGGCTATATACAGGCGGTACCAGTACAGAGTCAATGTGGAGGCTATATACAGGGGGTACCGGTACAGAGTCAGTGTGGAGGCTATATACAGGGGGTACCGGTACAGAGTCAGTGTGGAGGCTATATACAGGGGTACTGGTACAGAGTCAATGTGGAGGCTATATACAGGCGGTACTGGTACAGAGTCAATGTGGAGGCTATATACAGGGGTACTGGTACAGAGTCAATGTGGAGGCTATATACAGGGGTACCGGTACAGAGTCAATGTGGAGGCTATATACAGGGGTACCGGTACAGAGACAATGTGGAGGCTATATACAGGGGTACTGGTACAGAGTCAATGTGGAGGCTATATACAGGCGGTACTGGTACAGAGTCAATGTGGAGGCTAAATACAGGGGGTACCGGTACAGAGTCAATGTGGAGGCTATATACAGGGGTACTGGTACAGAGTCAATGTGGAGGCTATATACAGGCGGTACTGGTACAGAGTCAATGTGGAGGCTATATACAGGCGGTACCAGTACAGAGTCAATGTGGAGGCTATATACAGGGGTACTGGTACAGAGTCAATGTGGAGGCTATATACAGGGGTACCGGTACAGAGTCAATGTGGAGGCTATATACAGGGGTACTGGTACAGAGTCAATGTGGAGGCTATATACAGGGGTACTGGTACAGAGTCAATGTGGAGGCTATATACAGGGGTACCGGTACAGAGTCAATGTGGAGGCTAAATACAGGGGGTACCGGTACAGAGTCAATGTGGAGGCTATATACAGGGGTACCGGTACAGAGACAATGTGGAGACTATATACAGGGGTACTGGTACAGAGTCAATGTGGAGGCTATATACAGGGGGTACTGGTACAGAGACAATGTGGAGGCTATATACAGGGGGTACCAGTACAGAGTCAATGTGCCGGTTAGTCGAGGTAATTGAGGTAATATGTAGGTAAAGTAACTATGCATAGGTAATAAACAGAGTAGCAGCAGTGTAAAAATGGGGGTGGGGGGGTGAATGCAAATAGTCTGGGTGGCCATTTGATTAGCTGTTCAGGAGTCTTATGTCTTGGGGGTGAAGTTGTTAAGAAGGCTTTTGGACCTTGACTTAGCGCTCTAGGACTGCTTGCCATGTGGTAGCAGAGAGAACAGTCTATGACTAGGGTGGCTGGAGTCTTTGGCTTATTTTAGGGCCTTCCTCTGACACCGCCTGGTGTAGAGGTCCTGGATGGCAGGCAGCTTGGCCCCAGTGATGTACTGGGCCGTATGCACAACCCTCTGTAGTACCTTGCGGTCGGATGCCGAGTAGTTGCCATACCAGGCAGTGATGCATCCAGTCAGGATGCTCTCGATGGTGCAGCTGTGGAATTTTTTTTGGAGGATCTGAGTACCCATGCCAAATCTTTTCAGCCTTCTGAGGGGGAATAGGCTTTGTCGTGCCCTCTTCATGACTGTCTTGGTGTGTTTGGACCATGATAGTTTGTTGGTGATGGGAACACCAAGGAACTTGAAGCTCTCAACCTGCTCTACTACAGCCCCGTCGATGAGAATGGGGGTGTGCTCGGTCCTCCTTTTCCTGTAGCCCACAATCATCTCCTTTTGTCTTGATCACGTTGAGGGAGAAGTTGTTATCCTGACACCTCACTGACAGTTCTCTGACCTCCTCCCTATAAGGCTCTCATCTGTCGGTGATCAGGCCTACCACTGTGGCGTCGTCGGCAAACTTAATGATGGTGTTGGAGTCGTGCTTGGCCATGCAGTCATGGGTGAACAGGGAGTACAGGAGGGGACTGAGCACGCACCCCAGAGGGGCCCCCGTGTTGAAGATCAGCGTGGCAGGTGTGTTACCACCTGGGGGCGGCCCGTCAGGAAGTACAGGATCCAGTTGCAGAGGGAGGTGTTTAGTCCCAGGGTCCTTAGCTTCGTGATGAGCTTTGAGGACACTATGGTGTTGAACACTGAGCCGTAGTCAATGGACAGCATTGACTGAATGAATAGCAATATTTTAATGCCATTGATTCATTATTTAAATACTTTTTTATTTAAACATTTATTTAACTAAGAAAGTCGGTTAACAAATTCTTATTTTCAATGACTGCTTAGGAACAGTGGGTTAACTGCCCTGTTCAGGGGCAGAATGACAGATTTTTACCTTGTCAGCTCAGGAATTTAATCTAGCAACCTTTCGGTTACTGGCCCAATGTTCTAACCACTAGGCTTCCTTCCGCCCCAGGAGACTAGCGTTCTGGTTCTATAGATGTATTTAGTTTCTTACACAAATACCAGGGTAGTACTGAAATGTCATAATGCCATTTTAGTTATTGATTAGTGTTTTGCTTTAGGGAGGGGGGTGGGTAGTCACCATCACCCCCACCCACATCCTCGCCCCGATAGGCAGGACACGAGATGACTCTTCCTGGTCACCCAAGCGTTAGGCTCTAGAGGTCAGAATGGGTCTACATTGTGTGAGCCGGCGGAGCCCAGGGGATTTGGGGTGGCGTTGTGGAGGGGTTGTGGCGGAGCCTAGGGGATTTGGGGTGGCGTTGTGGAAGGGGTTGTGGCGGAGCAAATTTCATCTGAAAGAAAGACGAGCCGGCAAATGAAAGGAGTTTTAAAGAGAGGACAGAATTCCTCCAGAGCCGGTGACCGAGAGGGAGACCGACACAGACCTAGAGAGAGTTATACAGAGCCTTCAAAGTATTCACACCCCTTGACTTCTTTCACATTTTGTTGAAAAATATTTGCAATTGTTTTCCACTGGCCGACACGTAATACCCCATAATGTCAAAGTGGAATGATTTGTTTTATTTTTCTTTCACTTGAACTTTTTACTAATTTAAATTTTAAAAATGAAAAGCTGAAATGTCTCGAGTCAATAAGTATTAAACATGGAAGGCCTAAATAGGTTCAGGAGTAAACATTTACTCAAGTCACATAAGTTGCATGGACTCACCCTGTGTGTAATAGTGTTAGTGTTTTTAATGATTTTTTTTAGTGACGACCTCATCTCTGTACCCCACATATTTAGTTATCTGTAAGGTCCCTCAGTCGAGCAGTGAATATCAAACACAGATTCAACCACAAGACCAGGGACGTTTTCCAATGCCTTCGTGGCTGCATCATGTTATTGGTATGCTTGTAAAAATTTACTGGGGAGTTTTTCAGGATATAAAGAAACTGAATGGAGCTAAGCACAGGCGAACTCCTAGAGCCTGGTTCAATCTGCCTTCTACCAGACACTGGGAGATTAATTCACTGTTCAGCAAGACCGTAACCTGAATCACAAGGCCAAATCTACACTGGAGTTGCTTACCAAGAGGGTGAATGTTCCTGAGTGGCCGAGTTAGATTTCCAAGTAGATTTAAGTAAAAACTATGGTAAGACCTGAAAAATAGTTTTTTTTTTAGTAATGATTAACAACCAATTTGACTAAGATTGAAGAATTTAGAAAATAATAATGGATAAATGTTACACAATCCAGGTGTGGAAAGCTCTGAGACTCGCACCTCTGGCAGCGATTACAGCTGTTTCTACAAAGTATTCACTCAGGTGTGTGAATACTTACATAAATTAGATATTTCTGTAATTTTGACCCCCCAAAATCAAACAATATATATACATTTTCACTTTGTCATTATAGGGTATTGTATGTAGATGTGTGGGGGGAAAAAATATGTATCCATGTTGAATTCAGGCTGTAACAACAAAATGTGGAATGAGTCAAGGGGTATGAATACTTTCTGAAGGCAGTGAATCTATTAGGCTTGTGAAAGGGGGTTGGTGGATGTTGTAGTTTTGATTTATTGTTACTGTTTCTGGCTGTAGAAGTCAGCTCTTTTTTTAAATGTTTTATTATTGAATCATCTATGTCTAGTTTATAGGCTAGCAGTGCTGACATACTCTTTCCCCTTCACATGAACTCCTTCAGAAGACTGAGGGAATTGTTTTAATGAAGACTGCAGTGACCGGATGGAGCAGTGTGGTCATTGATAGAAATCAATACAGTCTGTCTCTGTGGGTGAGGTAGAGAGCAACACTGTAATGGTAGAGAGCAACACTGTAATGGTAGAGAGCAACACTGTAATGGTAGAGAGCAACACTGTAATGGTAGAGAGCAACACTGTAATGGTAGAGAGCAACACTGTAATGGTTGTGGTAGAGGGGTAGATGTGGAGAGCAACACTGTAATGGTCGTGGCAGAGAGGTAGAGAGGAACACTAATGGTAGTGGTAGAGAGGAACACTGTAATGGTAGTGGTAGAGAGCAACACTAATGGTAGTGGTAGAGAGGAACACTAATGGTAGTGGTAGAGAGGAACACTAATGGTAGTGGTAGAGAGGAACACTAATACTAGTGGTGGAGAGGAACACTAATGGTAGTGGTAGAGAGGAACACTAATGGTAGTGGTAGAGAGGAACACTAATACTAGTGGTGGAGAGGAACACTAATGGTAGTGGTAGAGAGGAACACTAATGGTAGTGGTAGAGAGGAACACTAATGGTAGTGGTAGAGACGAACACTAATACTAGTGGTAGAGAGGAACACTAATGGTAGTGGCAGAGAGGAACACTAATGGTTATGGCAGAGAGCAACACTGTAATGGTCGTCTCCTTTCCTCTTAGTGGAACATAAGGGATGGCTGCAACAGTAGTTATGATTTTTCTTCATCCCTCGAACTCTAGTGAAGAGCATTCTCATGTTTCTAAACTCCTTCAGCAGTAGTCTAATACCTCCAGCAGGTTCTCAGGTTTCTAAACTCCTTCAGCAGTAGTCTAATACCTCCAGCAGGTTCTCAGGTTTCTAAACTCCTTCAGCAGTAGTCTAATACCTCCAGCAGGTTCTCAGGTTTCTAAACTCCTTCAGCAGTAGTCTAATACCTCCAGCAGGTTCTCAGGTTTCTAAACTCCTTCAGCAGTAGTCTAATACCTCCAGCAGGTTCTCAGGTTTCTAAACTCCTTCAGCAGTAGTCTAATACCTCCAGCAGGTTCTCAGGTTTCTAAACTCCTTCAGCAGTAGTCTAATACCTCCAGCAGGTTCTCAGGTTTCTAAACTCCTTCAGCAGTAGTCTAATACCTCCAGCAGGTTCTCAGGTTTCTAAACTCCTTCAGCAGTAGTCTAATACCTCCAGCAGGTTCTCAGGTTTCTAAACTCCTTCAGCAGTAGTCTAATACCTCCAGCAGGTTCTCAGGTTTCTAAACTCCTTCAGCAGTAGTCTAATACCTCCAGCAGGTTCTCAGGTTTCTAAACTCCTTCAGCAGTAGTCTCGTCCCCTCCGTCAGCACACCTGGGAAGAGAGGGGACATGCTACATCCTGCTGTTCGTACCTTTTGACCCCTCTCTGGGTGCGCTCTACTGCCTCATCACACACATCCACCCACAGGGCCGACTCTCAGGCCTCTGCAAGGCAGTGCTCATGAGAGCTGTAGTGATCTCGATGAGACGGTGAAGGAGAGGAGACCTATAGTTTCAGAGGTGGACAAGGCTGTGCTCATGAGGGCTGTAGTGATCTCGATGAGACGGTGAAGGAGAGGAGACCTATAGTTTCAGAAGTGGACAAGGCAGTGCTCATGAGGGCTGTAGTGATCTCGATGAGACGGTGAAGGAGAGGAGACCTATAGTTTCAGAAGTGGACAAGGCAGTGCTCATGAGGGCTGTAGTGATCTCGATGAGACGGTGAAGCAGAGGAGACCTATAGTTTCAGAAGTGGACAAGGCAGTGCTCATGAGGGCTGTAGTGATCTCGATGAGACGGTGAAGCAGAGGAGACCTATAGTTTCAGAAGTGGACAAGGCAGTGCTCATGAGGGCTGTAGCGATCTCGATGACACGGTGAAGGAGAGGAGACCTATAGTTTCAGAAGTGGACAAGGCAGTGCTCATGAGGGCTGTAGTGATCTCGATGAGACGGTGAAGCAGAGGAGACCTATAGTTTCAGAAGTGGACAAGGCAGTGCTCATGAGGGCTGTAGCGATCTCGATGAGACGGTGAAGCAGAGGAGACCTATAGTTTCAGAAGTGGACAAGGCAGTGCTCATGAGGGCTGTAGTGATCTCGATGAGACGGTGAAGCAGAGGAGACCTATAGTTTCAGAAGTGGACAAGGCAGTGCTCATGAGGGCTGTAGCGATCTCGATGACACGGTGAAGGAGAGGAGACCTATAGTTTCAGAAGTGGACAAGGCAGTGCTCATGAGGGCTGTAGTGATCTCGATGAGACGGTGAAGCAGAGGAGACCTATAGTTTCAGAAGTGGACAAGGCAGTGCTCATGAGGGCTGTAGTGATCTCGATGAGACGGTGAAGGAGAGGAGACCTATAGTTTCAGAAGTGGACAAGGCAGTGCTCATGAGGGCTGTAGTGATCTCGATGAGACGGTGAAGCAGAGGAGACCTATAGTTTCAGAAGTGGACAAGGCAGTGCTCATGAGGGCTGTAGTGATCTCGATGAGACGGTGAAGGAGAGGAGACCTATAGTTTCAGAAGTGGACAAGGCAGTGCTCATGAGGGCTGTAGTGATCTCGATGAGACGGTGAAGCAGAGGAGACCTATAGTTTCAGAAGTGGACAAGGCAGTGCTCATGAGGGCTGTAGTGATCTCGATGAGACGGTGAAGGAGAGGAGACCTATATTTTCAGAAGTGGACAAGGCAGTGCTCATGAGGGCTGTAGTGATCTCGATGAGACGGTGAAGGAGAGGAGACCTATAGTTTCAGAAGTGGACAAGGCAGTGCTCATGAGGGCTGTAGTGATCTCGATGAGACGGTGAAGCAGAGGAGACCTATAGTTTCAGAAGTGGACAAGGCAGTGCTCATGAGGGCTGTAGTGATCTCGATGAGACGGTGAAGGAGAGGAGACCTATATTTTCAGAAGTGGACAAGGCAGTGCTCATGAGGGCTGTAGTGATCTCGATGAGACGGTGAAGCAGAGGAGACCTATAGTTTCAGAAGTGGACAAGGCAGTGCTCATGAGGGCTGTAGTGATCTCGATGAGACGGTGAAGGAGAGGAGACCTATAGTTTCAGAAGTGGACAAGGCAGTGCTCATGAGGGCTGTAGCGATCTCGATGAGACGGTGAAGCAGAGGAGACCTATAGTTTCAGAAGTGGACAAGGCAGTGCTCATGAGGGCTGTAGTGATCTCGATGAGACGGTGAAGGAGAAGAGACCTATAGTTTCAGAAGTGGACAAGGCAGTGCTCATGAGGGCTGTAGTGATCTCGATGAGACGGTGAAGGAGAGGAGACCTATAGTTTCAGAAGTGGACAAGGCAGTGCTCATGAGGGCTGTAGTGATCTCGATGAGACGGTGAAGGAGAGGAGACCTATAGTTTCAGAAGTGGACAAGGCAGTGCTCATGAGGGCTGTAGTGATCTCGATGAGACGGTGAAGGAGAGGAGACCTATAGTTTCAGAAGTGGACAAGGCAGTGCTCATGAGGGCTGTAGTGATCTCGATGAGACGGTGAAGGAGAGGAGACCTATAGTTTCAGAAGTGGACAAGGCAGTGCTCATGAGGGCTGTAGTGATCTCGATGAGACGGTGAAGGAGAGGAGACCTATAGTTTCAGAAGTGGACAAGGCAGTGCTCATGAGGGCTGTAGTGATCTCGATGAGACGGTGAAGCAGAGGAGACCTATAGTTTCAGAAGTGGACAAGGCAGTGCTCATGAGGGCTGTAGTGATCTCGATGAGACGGTGAAGGAGAGGAGACCTATATTTTCAGAAGTGGACAGGCATGCTCTTGGCTCATCAAAGGAAGCATTGACTCCAACCGTAAGCTGAGGAATGAATTCTATCTCTCACACATGCATACAGCTCGTAGGTTAGTCACTGTGTTCATCTTGTTGACATGAAATGGGACAGGTTGTGTAGAAAGCACATTGTCCCTAATGAGTTCTACCTCCTTTCAGAAATGTAGGTTTTGTGCGTCACTTGTTTTTAAATAACACAATCAACAGCTAATTACAAGTAGTAAATGAAAGAGCCATCGTTGAAGACTGACAACACAATGTCCCCTACCCGTCCCCTAACCCTACCAGGATGAAAAGAGGGTTTTGAAGAGATGCTGATGGCTGTTCATGGCTGCGCCTGTGGACACAGGAGTCCAGCAGACAGACGAGGCTACTAGCCTATAGGATATGATGGTGAATGGGAAAGTGTAGACTGACACTGGGTCTGGGCTGGGTGGGAGTGAACAGAGCAGCAGTTATTGTTTCCTGTTCTGGTTGTGAGATGCCATTACAGCCTATGTGTTAACTGCCTCCTGAGAACTATCGTCTGCTGGGTGATTGGCTGCTGGCTGGGTTCTCTGTTTCTCCTTTACAGGGTTAATGGCAGGCTACAGCATCAGCAGTAAAACTCAGTGTGTGTGTGTGTGGCTGGCATTGAGACAAAGGGGAGGAAGGGAGTTAGAGAGTAGGGGCGAGTTGGAGAATGGGGAAAGAGGGGAGAGTGTCTGAAGTCAAATGTCTGCTGTTTGCTGATGAACTGGTGCTTCTGTCCGCAACCAAGGAGGGCCTACAGCAGCACCTAGCTCTGTCCGCAACCACGGAGGGCCTACAGCAGCACCTAGCTCTGTCCGCAACCACGAAGGGCCTACAGCAGCACCTAGCTCTGTCCGCAACCACGGAGGGCCTACAGCAGCACCTAGCTCTGTCCGCAACCACGGAGGGCCTACAGCAGCACCTAGCTCTGTCCGCAACCACGGAGGGCCTACAGCAGCACCTAGCTCTGTCCGCAACCACGGAGGGCCTACAGCAGCACCTAGCTCTGTCCGCAACCACGGAGGGCCTACAGCAGCACCTAGCTCTGTCCGCAACCACGGAGGGCCTACAGCAGCACCTAGCTCTGTCCGCAACCACGGAGGGCCTACAGCAGCACCTAGCTCTGTCCGCAACCACGGAGGGCCTACAGCAGCACCTAGCTCTGTCCGCAACCACGGAGGGCCTACAGCAGCACCTAGCTCTGTCCGCAACCACGGAGGGCCTACAGCAGCACCTAGCTCTGTCCCCAACCAAGGAGGGCCTACAGCAGCACCTAGCTCTGTACCGCAACCAAGGAGGGCCTACAGCAGCACCTAGCTCTGTCCGCAACCAAGGAGGGCCTACAGCAGCACCTAGCTCTGTCCGCAACCAAGGAGGGCCTACAGCAGCACCTAGCTCTGTCCGCAACCAAGGAGGGCCTACAGCAGCACCTAGCTCTGTCCGCAACCAAGGAGGGCCTACAGCAGCACCTAGCTCTGTCCGCAACCAAGGAGGGCCTACAGCAGCACCTAGCTCTGTCCGCAACCACGGAGGGCCTACAGCAGCACCTAGCTCTGTCCGCAACCAAGGAGGGCCTACAGCAGCACCTAGCTCTGTCCGCAACCATAATGGCATTCCAAAAAAGGTCCAGTTGCCAAGACAACAAATACAAATTCCATCTAGACACTGTTGCCCTAGAGCACACAAAAAACTATACATACCTGGCCTAAACATCAGCGCCACAGGTAACTTCCACAAAGCTGTGAACGAGCTGAGAGACAAGGCAAGAAGGGCCTTCTATGCATTAAAGAAGGAACATAAATTTCAACATACCAATTAGGATTTGGCTAAAAATACTTCAATCAGTCATAGAGCACATTGCCCTTTATGGTTGTGAGGTCTGGGGTCCGCTCACTAACCAAGAATTCACAAAATGGGACAAACACCAAATTGAGACTTAAACAACATAGAACACCAAATAATGCATGCATTAGTTAGTTCACTTGCTTTGGCAATGTTAACATGTTTCCTATGCTAATAAAGCCCTTACATTTAAATTGAATTGAGAGAGCGGGGAGGGAAAGACCAAGGAGTGAAGAGAGATGGAGGGAGAAAGAGAGGGGGAGAGACCGAGCCAGTTTGATGGTGTAAGGACTAAATACTCTTCAAGGTGGATTACACCAAACCTCCTTCCGCTTCAACTCCCCTGTCTGTCTTCGTTGCCATGACGATAGTGCTGCGGTCAAAGCCAGTGTTTGGTTTTTGACCAACGACCTCTGTGATATTTTGAGATCTAGAAGGGTGTGTACATTTTTGTCCATAGACTGTTAATCCAAGTTGTTGGGTTTTAGGACTTCTTCAACAATACTCTAGTCTTGACTGTGGCACGGTCCATCCAAACCCTACGGAGGGTGACTGTGTTTGAGTGTCGCCTTCTGTGTGTGTGGTTGTGTTGGTAACCTTGTCCATTCTTTGTTCTGAACAATGTTCCATTGTGTGTCAGTTGTCTATGAATGGACATTGTACACATTTCCTCAACATACATTTAGTCATCCATCTGTGGAGGTTAGGCCTCGTTGTCATCTCCCTCATGTCAGTTTTCTCTGCCTTGAGGATGCCGTGCCCCCCCCCCCCCCACAGTTTTCCTGCTGAAACGGGTTTCTAGAAGAACCCCGGAGGTTTATTAGGTGTTTTAGGGAAATATGCCAGAGTAACCTGACTCCTCCCCCTCCCTGCCCCCTTTTCACTGTGAGTGGGGGTGAGAGAGGAAGTGAAGGACTGTTTTTGGATTAAAGGCAAAATCATTGGTGTTCATTGGCCACTTAGACTCGTGAGACTGTGGCCTCAGGGCTGTTGCTATGGAAAGTTCAGAGGAGAATGTCTAGAATGGTAGTGGACACGCTGGTAGTGAGGGTTCTGGTCAGTAGGTTGCTGCTAGTAGTGAGGGTTCTGGTCGGTAGTTTGCTGCTGGTAGTGAGGGTTCTGGTCGGTAGGTTGCTGCTGGTAGGGAGGGTTCTGGTCGGTAGTTTGCTGCTGGTAGTGAGGGTTCTGGTCGGTAGGTTGCTGCTGGTAGGGAGGGTTCTGGTCAGTAGGTTGCTGCTGGTAGGGAGGGTTCTGGTCAGTAGGTTGCTGCTGGTAGGGAGGGTTCTGGTCGGTAGGTTGCTGCTGGTAGTGAGGGTTCTGGTCAGTAGGTTGCTGCTGGTAGGGAGGGTTCTGGTCAGTAGGTTGCTGCTGGTAGGGAGGGTTCTGGTCGGTAGGTTGCTGCTGGTAGGGAGGGTTCTGGTCGGTAGGTTGCTGCTGGTAGGGAGGGTTCTGGTCGGTAGGTTGCTGCTGGTAGGGAGGGTTCTGGTCGGTAGGTTGCTGCTGGTAGGGAGGGTTCTGGTCGGTAGGTTGCTGCTGGTAGGGAGGGTTCTGGTCAGTAGGTTGCTGCTGGTAGTGAGGGTTCTGGTCAGTAGGTTGCTGCTGGTAGGGAGGGTTCTGGTCAGTAGGTTGCTGCTGGTAGGGAGGGTTCTGGTCGGTAGGTTGCTGCTGGTAGGGAGGGTTCTGGTCAGTAGGTTGCTGCTGGGAGGGAGGGTTCTGGTCAGTAGTTTGCTGCTGGTAGGGAGGGTTCTGGTCAGTAGTTTGCTGCTGGTAGGGAGGGTTCTGGTCAGTAGGTTGCTGCTGGTAGGGAGGGTTCTGGTCGGTAGGTTGCTGCTGGTAGGGAGGGTTCTGGTCAGTAGGTTGCTGCTGGTAGGGAGGGTTCTGGTCAGTAGGTTGCTGCTGGTAGGGAGGGTTCTGGTCGGTAGGTTGCTGCTGGTAGGGAGGGTTCTGGTCAGTAGGTTGCTGCTGGTAGGGAGGGTTCTGGTCAGTAGGTTGCTGGTAGGGAGGGTTCTGGTCGGTAGGTTGCTGCTGGTAGGGAGGGTTCTGGTCGGTAGGTTGCTGCTGGTAGGGAGGGTTCTGGTCGGTAGGTTGCTGCTGGTAGGGAGGGTTCTGGTCGGTAGGTTGCTGCTGGTAGGGAGGGTTCTGGTCGGTAGGTTGCTGCTGGTAGGGAGGGTTCTGGTCGGTAGGTTGCTGCTGGTAGTGAGGGTTCTGGTCGGTAGGTTGCTGCTGGTAGTGGTGATAAAGATATTGCTGTAGTTACTGGCTTCTAGAGGGGATGAGGGATCAGATGCAGGGGGGGGGGTTTAAAGGCTTTGTTTTCAAATAAATCAGTACTTTTGTTATTCTACTACAACGCCCAATCAAGTCCCCCACGTCCTAAAAATACTGACAATAATGATGATCAAGGAAAACAGAGGATGATTATTATGAGTAAATAAAATCTGAACATTTGGAGCAGTGTAAACAACACTTCATCAACTGATAAATAATACCGGAGAGGTCGAACGAGAAGCCTTTATTACAGCATAACAAAGATTAACAGACAAATTTGTGTAATTGTTTATCCGACTTGGTGCTCGCGTGAGACTTGGTGCTCGCGTGAGACTTGGTGCTCGCGTGAGACTTGGTGCTCGCGTGAGACTTGGTGCTCGCGTGAGACTTGGTGCTCGCGTGAGACTTGGTGCTCGCGTGAGACTTGGTGCTCGCGTGAGACTTGGTGCTCGCGTGAGACTTGGTGCTCGCGTGAGACTTGGTGCTCGCGTGAGACTTGGTGCTCGCGTGAGACTTGGTGCTCCCAGAATCAGTACACTGTTAATCAAACAGGCATCAGGATCTGTCTTATTTCTGGAGATATGGATGATTTAATAAAGCCAGGAACATTTAGGTTATTGATTCTAGAATAAAGTTGGGGTTTCTTCAGTTCTCACTTTTCTTCGACCATAGGACAGGGGCTGTTTTTCTCATCTCATTCTGCTGCTGCCTCCACTGAATTGTTCTCAACACCAATATGCTGGTTAACTTTGCTACTATGCACTTCTCAACACGGTCTAGGAAAAACCACCAATTCAACAGCGACCTGATGTGTTTTACAAACAAGGACTGCGACCACAATCCAATGTGGGATTAGGTGCATTTGTTATAAAATATATTTTTTTTATCAGTGTTGCAACATTGTTCTTAAGTAATAACCATTTACAATTTCATTACCACATGTCTTAGACTGATGGACTGTTCCATCCCCACGGCCTCCACAATGGATCAGTCCACTCAAACAGGAGCCAATCAGACAGGAGCATCATGATATTTTTTTGTTGCTGCTGCTCGACTAAAGAAATATCTGTCGACCAAACAATGGACCAGTCCACTACATGGGGTCAGCCCTAAAAGGCTGTTCTATAGCCTCTAACCTCTGTCCCTCTCTCTCTCTCTCTCTGTCCCTCTCTGTCCCTCTGTCCCTCTCTGTCCCTCTCTCTCTCTGTCCCTCTGTGTCTCTCTCTGTCTCTCTGTCTCTGTGTCTCTCTCTCTCTGTGTCTCTGTCCCCCTCTCTCTGTGTCTCTGTCCCTCTCTCTCTGTCCGTCTCTGTCCCTCTCTCTGCCCTGTAGGTAAGTTTGAGGAGAGGGAGGACCGGGTACCTAAGTTGGAGCAGCTCAACTCCCTGGGCTTCATGTGTTCTCTGAACCTTGTTCTCAACAAGCGAGACCTCATGAAGATGGAGCTGCTGCTGTTGGAGACGTTCAGCTGGAACCTGTGTATGCCCACCCCGGCCCACTTCATAGACCACTACCTCCAGGCCTCGGTGCAGGAGGGAGACCTGTACAACGGCTGGCCTCTCTCCTCCCTCTCCAAGACCAAAACCTTTATGGACAAGTACACACACTACTTCCTGGAGGTGTCACTGCAAGGTGAGGGGTGATGGAGGTGTCACTGCAAGGTGAGGGATGATGGAGGTGTCACTGCAAGGTGAGGGGTGATGGAGGTGTCACTGCAAGGTGAGGGGTGATGGAGGTGTCACTGCAAGGTGAGGGGTGATGGAGGTGTCACTGCAAGGTGAGGGGTGATGGCGGTGTCACTGCAAGGTGAGGGGTGATGGCGGTGTCACTGCAAGGTGAGGGGTGATGGGGGGTGATGGAGGTGTCACTGCAAGGTGAGGGGTGATGGGGGAGTGATGGAGGTGTCACTGCAAGGTGAGGGGTGATGGCGGTGTCACTGCAAGGTGAGGGGTGATGGGGGTGATGGCGGTGTCACTGCAAGGTGAGGGGTGATGGGGGGGTGATGGCGGTGTCACTGCAAGGTGATGGGGGGGGATGATGGAGGTGTCACTGCAAGGTGAGGGGTGATGGTGGTGTCACTGCAAGGTGAGGGGTGATGGGGGGGTGATGGTGGTGTCACTGCAAGGTGAGGGGTGATGGAGGTGTCACTGCAAGGTGAGGGGTGATGGAGGGGGTGATGGAGATGTCACTGCAAGGTGAGGGGTGATGGAGGTGTCACTGCAAGGTGAGGGGTGATGGTGGTGTCACTGCAAGGTGAGGGGTGATGGAGGGGGTGATGGAGGGGTGATGGAGGTGTCACTGCAAGGTGAGGGGTGATGGTGGGGTGATGGAGGGGTGATGAAGGTGTCACTAAGGTGAGGGGTGATGGAGGTGTCACTAAGGTGAGGGGTGATGGAGGTGTCACTGCAAGGTGAGGGGTGATGGGGGGGTGATGGAGGTGTCACTGCAAGGTGAGGGGTGATGGGGGGGTGATGGAGGTGTCACTGTAAGGTGAGGGGTGATGGAGGTGTCATTGCAAGGTGAGGGGTGATGGAGGTGTCACTGCAAGGTGATGGGTGATGGAGGGGGGGTGACGGAGGGGGTGACGGAGGGGGTGATGGAGGGAAGGAAAAAAAATAGAGGGACTTAGGAAATGTGTGCAGCCTCTTGTGCTTGTCACAATTTAATATAATGAATCATAATGTTCCTCTAGAGACTAGACCATTTCTAACGGTCTCTGTGTTCCTCTAGACCATGCGTTCCTGAGTTTCCGGCCGTCTCAGGTGGCGGCAGCGTGCGTAGCGGCGTCTCGTATCTGTCTCCAGATTTCTCCTAGCTGGACCACGTCTCTACACCTACTGACTGGCTACACCTGGGGCCACCTCACACACTGCATCAAACTCATGCTGCTGTAAGTCACACACACACCTGGGGCCACCTCACACACTGCATCAAACTCATGCTGCTGTAAGTCTCACACACACACACACACACATACACACACACACACACACATCTGAGACCAATTGAATGCTTGTATGCACAGGGTTTTCTTTATTTGTAACTATTTTCTACATTGTAGAATAACAGTGAAGACATCAAAACTATGAAATAACACACAGAATTATGTAGTAACCAAAAAAGTGTTCAACAAATAAAAATGTATTTTATATTTGAGATTCTTCAGAGTAGCCATCCTTTGCCTTGATGACAGCATTGCACAGCATTACTCTTGTCTCTCTTCCACAGTGCACATGACAGCGACGTGAAGGAGGCCAACAAGCCCAAATCCACCCCTCCGTTGTCTCGATCCGCCTCTCTCCAGTCTCACCCTCCTCTCTCCCACCTCTCACCGGTCCCAGCCATCCAGAGTCCAGCTACCTCCTCCTCCTCCACCCCCCAGCAGCTCTTCTTCCAGCCCAGCCCAGTGGGCTTCCCACACCTCTCCCCCTCCCTGTCCCAGCTCCACGCGCTAGCCGACTCCCAGGCTCTGGAGCCTGCTGGAGTCAACATGTCCCAGGACTTCCTCCAGAGCCACAGGATGGGGCTGCTCACCGGGGCCAACCCCATGACCTCCAGAGCAGGGGCCTTCCCCTCCTATCCGAGCCTGACTTCGGGGCTGCAGCCTGGGGCTCGGGTGGCACCGCTGTCCTTGCAGGGCCCCATCTCCATGCAGGTAGCCTTGGCTGCGGAGCCGAGACACTGCCTCAGCATGGCCTACAGCCGGGGGTACCTGGGGGGCGTAGGCCCCCACCACACCTTCACGGCAGCGGGCTGCTTCGACAGATGACGCCAGGAGACCGAGGGGAGGATGAACAGCAAACCACCCCGAGCCAGGGACAGGGAACGCTGCAATCCTCTCCCATCACTACTTCCTCCTCCTCTCCGGTCCCTGGCAGACCTCCTCACTCTCTCCATCAGCACCCCGCCCCCCTCCTCGGCCGCCCCTTGCCCCGCGCCCCCCACCTTCAGACAGAGACGGAGAGAAAGACTGCTCAAACGCAAGCAAAGGTCGAAGGGCACCGATGACCCCATGGAAGTCATCACGCTGACATGATGCCCCTGACTGTTGTTGGACACTGTGTTCTAATCACGTCATAGGAACGTGAAGCCAAGGCAGAAGCATTGAAACTGTGGAATGGTCACGGTATGTCCCTGGTTACGATGCTGTTATCACTGTGAACCAGAGGCTATGCAGCATGGTTCCTCCTCAGTGCCTCCTGGGTTTTGACCAGAGTGATTTCTGTCTGTGAATTCAGCTGAAGATGAAGTGCTGCTCGATCTCTCTCACTGTAATCAACTCCACTGAAGACGAGAAATAGGCCAGTAAATTAAAGTTTTGAGCTGCTGACTTGGGAACAGTGGTATGACTTGTTATAAGCAGACATACCAGTGAGTTGAAGATGCTATGCCACGTGCTATGTGTGTGTGTGTGTGTGTGTATTGGCTTTATATCACTCTTATGACAGTGAATAACGGGATTATGTCACTAAGTGCTACAGGGAGCCCTCTGAGTATTCCTACCCATAATCCTCAATGGATGGATAGGGAGGGTAGGCCAGAGTTCATTGTTCTGTCACTGCAGAGGAATTCCACAGTTAACATACCTGTCATGTTTTGGTTCTCTTCCCATCCTCCTTCCTTTGGAGCGAGAGAGTGTATTAATGTAAGCATTCTAATTCTATGCTTGGAACTTTGTGTACATAATGACATGCTGCTGCCTTCTATATGAACTGATGGTTCTGTGTGAGCTGAAGACTAGTTTCCATGAACCACAGCGTGTATCAGGGACTTGATGTAACACATTACTTGAATACGATGCCATTGAAACGTGACGTAACTTTTTTAATTTAAGTTTTATGTTTTATTTTGTATTCCTTGGTTGTTTTTGGTTTTTATACCGGTGTGAAACACTTTTTTTTAATGTTTATTTTAAATGTAAAAAGCCATTGTATAGTGACTGAATATTCAGGCTCAGGTTGGTTTTTGTTGTTGTTTTTTTACCTTTATTTAACCAGGCAAGTCAGTTAAGAACAAATTCTTATTTTCAATGACGGCCTGGGAACAGTGGGGTTAACTGCCTGTTCAGGGGCAGAACGACAGATTTGTACCTTGTTAGCTCGGGGGTTTGAACTCGCAACCTTCTGGTTACTAGTCCAACGCTCTAACCACTAGGCTACCCTACCGCCCCAGGCTCAGGTTGTTAGGCTGAGGATATCCAATCAGCTGTTTTCTTACTATTTTGTGTGCTTTAAGTAGATGCTAGCATGGCACCCAAGAGGATTTCTCACTTCTCTCCCAGAGGAAGAGGTCCTGCCTTTTTTAAATGACATACTAAGATATATAAAACACACTGATGGTATGCGTGACCTCGCGGTCGATGAAACACACAGCCCATCTGCAGCTTATCACTAATTGCTTCCCACATTTCCAAAACTTCCACTTCCTGCTGGAACGTAAACACATCCAGATTCCCCTTCTTGCGTCACAGGCGGTCTCGCTGGTTACCGTGGCAATGGCCAAAAATCTAAATCAGGGGCTCACTCAGAAGGACAGTTGGAAGGTTACAGAATGTTTAGATGCCCATAACTGATCTAAACAGCACGTTTCTATCTGTTGTGTAGAGCAGAGAATGATGGAAGCTCTAGAAATCACATTTCTATCTGCAACAGTGTTAACTTCTGGTCCTTCTCTGTCGGTATGCTTTGAATGTGTACATTTTTACTATGGTTGTACCTTGTCCCCAACAGTTTTCATACTTCAACTATCCTGATACTACTACGGCTGTGTTCTGATTCTCAATGTTCTGGGCTTAGATATCGAGACACTTTCATTGAACACTGTGAAGCCTGGCTTCAAGCAAGATATCTAGCAAGCATTTTTTTTTTACTACAAATGGAATGAAGGGCTTAGTAGGAACCAAATGCATCTTCCTGACTGATCTTCTGAACTGTCAATCCCACTCACTGTATGGTCATCAC
The DNA here is from genome assembly GCF_036934945.1 of Oncorhynchus masou masou. NCBI lineage: Eukaryota > Metazoa > Chordata > Actinopteri > Salmoniformes > Salmonidae > Oncorhynchus > Oncorhynchus masou. The sequence goes on from NC_088243.1 coordinate 85,264,835, forward strand.
TACTTTCATAGACAAAGGGATTCTTCCTTTTAACTTTGTATAGTTTTTTTTTAAGTGCATTTTATTTAGTCTTGTTCTTGCTGTGTTAATAAAGATGGATGCGGTCGGTGTGGAGTACTAGGTCATTCATTAGGCACCAAACGGAAGAAGACTGACACAGGAAGGGACTAAATAAGCTTTTTCTTTATTGGACAAGTTCGTTTTGGCTACGCTATGACCTATTGAATAAGACCCTGTTTTAAGTAAAAGTACTCCCTTCCCTCACTAAAAAGCCACTTCTCTCACTGAGGTCTCAAGGTTGTTTTGTTGATAGAACCATAGCATTAGAATAATTCATTCTGTTTATGGCGAGAAGTCTTCTCACAGCCATCACTACTGGTTCATCTTTTAGGACTTATTCTTTGACATGATTTTGTGATTTGACTCCATGTTGGTCCTTGCTGCCAGAAAGCAGAGAGCTCTGAACACATAACTATGTTGCATATTGCAGCCTTGACTGGTGTACTGCACATGTTGCTATAGCGATACTGTGCATTTTTTCTATGTACACAGAACTGTGCTGATACCAAACAACCACACTACTTGTCATTTCATTGGACATGAGAAATGTCCCAGTATTTTTGTTGATAAAGGGGCTTCTTTTATCAGATGAGCCATTGAAATAAACAACAAACTGAATATCTTCACTGAGTTGGTGTTTGTTTTGTGCACCCAAGGGGGGGGGAGGAGGGGGCAGAAACCCTGGTCTAGCGGACTTAAACTGAGGGGGAGGAATACGAAGTGTCCCTCAGACATTTTTCTACAAATCAACTCTTCTCTTCAGTCCTCACACTCCACGCCCTCGTCTCATTCATCATTCAGCGTGGTCTGTGTTCTACGACATTCTGTCAGAGGCCTTTTCATCACACACTGTCAGACGAGTGTTTTATGAATATGAACCCACAGACGTCACACAGTGAAACATGACCGACCAATTAATTCCTGCTAAAACAATTGTCCATTTATATTTTTTCACATATACTATACCTTCTGATGCTATCACTAGAGGAGGATATAGTGAGATCAAGTAGCAGGAGACACCAACCACACAGTCCATCTGTAGACTAGTGAAGACACCAGCCACACAGCCCTTCTGTAGACTAGTGAAGACACCAGCCACACAGCCCTTCTGTAGACTAGCGAAGACACCAGCCACACAGTCCATCTGTAGACTAGTGAAGACACCAGCCACACAGCCCTTCTGTAGACTAGCGAAGACACCAGCCACACAGCCCTTCTGTAGACTAGCGAAGACACCAGCCACACAGCCCTTCTGTAGACTAGTGAAGACACCAGCCACACAGCCCATCTGTAGAGACTAGTGAAGACACCTGCCACACAGCCCATCTGTGGAGACTAGTGAAGACACCTGCCACATGCAAGATCCATGCAAGATCTCACCTCGTGGGGCATCATGATCATGAGGAAGGTGAGGGATCAGCCCAAAACAACACGACCTGGTTAATGACCTGAAGAGAGCTGGGACCACAGTCTCAAAGAAAACCATTAGTAACACACTACGCCGACATGGATTAAAATCCTGCAGCGCACGCAAGGTCCCCCTGCTCAGGCCAGCGCATGTCCAGGCCCGTCTGAAGTTTGCCAATGACCATCTGGATGATCCAGAGGAGGAATGGGAGAAGGTGTGGTCTGATGAGACAAAAAATAGAGCTTTTTGGTCTAAACTCCACTCGCCGTGTTTGAAGGAAGAAAAAGGATGAGTACAACCCCAAGAACACCATCCCAACTGTGAAGCATGGAGGAGGAAACATCATTCTTTGGGGATGCTTTTCTGCAAAGGGGACAGGATAACTGCACCGTATTGAGGGGAGGATGGATGGGGCCATGTATCGTAAGATCTTGGCCAACAACCTCCTTCCCTCAGTAAGAGCATTGAAGATGGGGCGTGGCTGGGTCTTCCAGCATGAAAACGGCCCGAAACACACAGCCAGGGCTACTAAGGAGTGGCTCTGTAAGAAGCATCTCAAGGTCCTGGAGTGGCCTAGCCAGTCTCCAGACCTGAACCCAATAGAAAATCTTTGGAGGGAGCTGAAAGTCCGTATTGCCCAGCGACAGCCCCGAAACCTGAAGGATCTGGAGAAGGTCTGTATGGAGGAGTGGGCCAAAATCCCTGCTGCAGTGTGTGCAAACCTGGTCAAGAACTACCGGAAACATATGATCTCTGTAATTGCAAACAAAGGTTTCTGTCCCAAATATTAAGTTCTGCTTTTCTGATGTATCAAATACTTATGTCATGTAATAAAATGCAAATTAATTACTTAAAAATCATACAATGTGATTTTCTGGATTTTTGTTTTAGATTCCGTCTCTCGGTTGAAGTGTACCTATGATAATAAAGATTACAGACCTCTACATGCTTTGTAAGTCGGAAGACCTGCAAAATCGGCAGTGTATCAAATACTTGTTCTCCCCACTGATATATATATATTCATGGTGGAGATTCCTCACCCTGTAATTGTCTTCATTGGGTGGTTGGTGTCTGTGTCCACATGCTTCTGAGGAATTTACTGGGGCTTCTTGAAGACACGCTGGGCAGGATCAGATGAATATATTGTCCTGGGGATTAGATGTATTTAAGAGTTAAACCAACATTGACTACTAACATAAATTTAAACCATTTTGTTGATAATTCTGTGACTGTCCAGTTCATAAAACCAGTGGCCAAGCCTCTGGTGGGACCAGGGTTGGGTAAATTACTTTTTAAATGTAATCCATAACACTTACTAGTTAGGCCTACCTGTCCAAAATTGTAATCAATAGTGTAGTCGTTTTGGATTACCCAAAATTAGTATCGTAATCTCATTACTTTCATGCAGAGCCAGCCTTCAGCTGTCTCGAGACATTTCAAGACGCTTTGTGACATTTGCTGTTTTGAAGACGTGTCTCGAGACAGCCCATGCCATTTTGTGCCATGTCTTGAAGACATGCAATTCTATAGGATGTCTCAAGACACTGTTGTTATTTAGGTCTATACACTGGGCTCCCGAGTGGCGCAGCGGTCTAAGGCACTGCATCTCGGTGCTAGAGGAGTCACTACAGACACCCTGGTTCGATTCCAGGCTGTATCACAACTGGCCGTGATTGGGAGTCCCATAGGGCGGCCCAGCGTTGTCCGGGGTAGGCCGTCATTGTAAATAAGAATTTGTTTTTAACTGACTTGCCTAGTTAAATAAATGTTAAATAAAATAAATTGACAGTACCTGACACATTTTATGCATGTCTATATAATTGAAAAAGAAGAACATATTATTAAGGAAACAAGATAAAAATAAAGAAAATAATGAAAACCACTGAAAGAGAGAATACTCCAGAGAAGGCTGCCTAGAGACTCTCTCTCTGCTTGGACAGCCTCATGTGGAGCCTTCTCAGGGTCAAGGACACCCTTTTACATTTGAATTCAAAACATTATCACAAAAGGCAAACAAAACATAATTAAAATACATGTGGGGATCACTCTGGCCTGCACTCATACCCCTGTTCATAAAGTTTGGAATTTAGGATTGTTTTTACATATTAAATTCACAGAACATTCTTTAGTCAACTGACAGTTGATGCAAGTCAACAAACAGTCTGGCAAACCTGGAGGATTGACAATCAGATTTTTAACTTGAGGTAAGCAAGCAAAGCATTTGAATGTATACTGAAAAAAAAACTAAAAAAAGAAGCAACATTCAACAATTTTACTGCGTTACAGTTCATATAAGGAAATCAGTGAATTGAAATAAATTAATTATACCCTAATCTATGGATTTCACATGACTGGGCAGGGGCGCAGCCATGGGTGGGCCTGGGAGGGCATAGGCCCGCCCACTGGAGAACCTAGTTCAGCCAATCAGAATGAGTTTTTCCCCACAAAAGGGCTTTATTACAGACAGAAACACTCAGTTTCATAAGCTGTACGGGTCGCTGGTCTCAGGTGATCCCACAGGTGAAGAAGAAGGATGTGGAGGTCCTGGGCTGGTGTGGTTACACGTGGTCTGCGGTTGTGAGGCCGGCTGGGGGAAAAAACTACATTGTTAGAGAAATTAAACATTAAGTTACCTGGCAACAGTTCTGGTGGACATTCCTGTAGTCAGCATGCCAAGTGCACACATCCTCAAAACTTGAGACATCTGTGGCGTTGTGTTGTAAGAAATAAGCTTTTTGTGCGTATGGAACATTTCTGGGATCTTTTATTTCAGCTCATGAAACCAAAGCTTTACATGTTGCGTTTGTACTTGTGTTCAGTATATGTTACTCCAGAATAACATTTTGTCAATATTAAGAATTATGTTGTTAACATCTTGTTTTAGCAATGCCACGATTTATATTGAAGACTCTGTTTAGCTAACAACTGTCATTAGCTTAGCTAAATAAACACAACATCTCTAATTCCTGGTTGATACATTGTTTCATTTGCCCATGGAGTCCATGGGAGATCAGAGAGAGAGGAAGGGATCATGTCAAATTTTTCAATGATATCTCAGCCTTATCACCACCTTCAATCTTAAAGGTCATGAACAGTCAAAATAATGTTAAATTAAATTAGATGATATTTGGATGAAACCAGATCAAAGTATGGTGACCAAAGTATGAAATGACTGTTGCTTCTACATTGATAAAGTTTGATCATAAAGTTACTGGTTCCATCTAGAGGTCGACCGATTAAATCGGAATGGCCGATTAATTAGGGCCGATTTCAAGTTTTCATAACAATTCGGTAATGGGCATTTCTGGACACCGATCATGGACGATTACATTGCACTCCATGAGGAGACTGCGTGGCAGGCTGACTACCTGTTATGCGAGTGCAGCAAGGAGCCAAGGTAAGGTGCTAGCTAGCATTAAACTTATCTTATTAAAAAACAATCAATCTTAACATAATCACTAGTTAACTACACATGGTTGATGATATTACTAGTTTATCTAGCTTGTCCTGCATTGCATATAATCGATGCGGTGCCTGTTAATTTATCATTGAATCACAGTCTACTTCATCAAAAGGGTGATTTAACAAGCGCATTCACAAAAAAAAGCACTAACGTTGCACCAATGTGTACCTAACCATAAACATCAATGCCTTTCTTAAAATCAATACACAAGTATGTATTTTTAAACCTGCTTATTTCGTTAATATTGCCTGCTAACAAGAATTTAATTTTAACTAGGGAATTGTGTCACTTCTCTTGCGTTCTTGGCAAGCAGAGTCAGGGTATATGCAGCCTTTTGGACCGCCTGGCTCGTTGCGAACTGTGTGAAGACCATTTCTTCCTAACAAAGACCATAATTAATTTGCCAGAATTGTACATAATTATGACATAACATTGAAGGTTGTGCAATGTAACAGCAATATTTAGACTTAGGGATGCCATCCGTTAGATAAAATACGGAACGGTTCCGTATTTCACTGAAAGAATAAAGGTTTTGTTTTCAAAATGATCGTTTCTGGATTTGACCATATTAATGACCTAAGGCTTGTATTTCTGTGTGTTTCTTATATTATAATTAAGTGTATGATTTGAGAGAGCAGTCTGCCTGAGCGGTGGTAGGCAGCAGCAGGCTCGAAAGCATTCATTCAAACAGCACTTTCCTGCATTTGCCAGCAGCTCTTCACTGTGCTTCAAGCATTGCGCTGTTTATGACTTCAAGCCTATCAACTCCCGATATTAGGCTGGCAATACTAAAGTACCTATTAGAACATCCAATAGTCAAAGGTATATGAAATACAAATGGTAGAGAGACAAATAGTCCTATAATAACTACAACCTAAAACTTCTTAACTGGGAATATTGAAGACTCATGTTAAAAGGAACCACCAGCTTTCATATGTTCTGAGCAAGGAACTTAAACGTTAGCTTTTTTTACATGGCACATATTGCACTTTTACTTTCTTCTCCAACACTTTGTTTTTGCATTATTTTAACCAAATTGAACATGTTTCATTATTTATTTGAGACTAAATTGATTTTGTTGTATTAAATTAAGTTAAAATAAGTGTTAATTCAGTATTGTTGTAATTGTCTTTATTACAAATATATATATTATATATATTTTTTCAATTGGCTGATTAAATCGGTACAGGCTTTTTTTGGTCCTCCAAGAATCGGTATCGGATCGGCTTTGAAAAATCATAATGGTCGACCTCTAGTTCCATCCCCCATGTCAAACACTTGGATTCCTTATTAAGGGGACATCACCTTAACTTCTATTTTAATACACCAATGGCAACATGACATTCTCGTACCTAATTTAAATAAGTACCAACATCGGAGAAGGCGTGTTTGCAAAGGGGCATGGTATATATGGCTCGATAGCGATGCTACTTGTGCTAAAATTTGACTGTAGAGTGTCAGCAAATATAATTGAAAGTTTACACTATTCATCTATGGCAAATATACTTATATGTTTCCCCTTTCATATGTGTCTGGTGTTAGTTACTGGCTAGCTAGGTCTTCATCTGTGTCTGGTGTTAGCTAGGTCTTCGTCCGTGTCTGGTGTTAGCTAGGTCTTCATCCGTGTCTGGTGTTAGCTAGGTCTTGATCTGTGTCTGGTGTTAGCCAGTTACTGGCTAGCGAGGTCTTCATATGTGTCTGGTGTTAGCTAGGTCTTCATCTGTGTCTGTTGTTAGCTAGGTCTTCGTCCGTGTCTGATGTTAGCTAGGTCTTCATCCGTGTCTGGTGTTAGTTACTGGCTAGCTAGGTCTTCATCCGTGTCTGGTGTTAGCTAGGTCTTCGTCCGTGTCTGGTGTTAGCTAGGTCTTCATCTGTGTCTGGTGTTAGCTAGGTCTTCATCTGTGTCTGGTGTTAGCTAGGTCTTCATCTGTGTCTGGTGTTAGCTAGGTCTTCATCTGTGTCTGGTGTTAGCTAGGTCTCCATCTGTGTATGGTGTTAGCTAGGTCTCCATCTGTGTCTGGTGTTAGCTAGGTCTCCATCTGTGTCTGGTGTTAGCTAGGTCTCCATCTGTGTCTGGTGTTAGCTAGGTCTTCATCTGTGTCTGGTGTTAGCCAGTTACCGGCTAGCGAGGTCTTCATATGTGTCTGGTGTTAGCTAGGTCTTCATCTGTGTCTGTTGTTAGCTAGGTCTTCATCTGTGTCTGGTGTTAGCTAGGTCTTCATCTGTGTCTGGTGTTAGCCAGTTACCGGCTAGCGAGGTCTTCATCTGTGTCTGGTGTTAGCTAGGTCTTCATCTGTGTCTGGTGTTAGCTAGGTCTTCATCCGTGTCTGGTGTTAGCTAGGTCTTCATCTGTGTCTGGTGTTAGCTAGGTCTCCATCTGTGTCTGGTGTTAGCTAGGTCTCCATCTGTGTCTGGTGTTAGCTAGGTCTCCATCTGTGTCTGGTGTTAGCTAGGTCTCCATCTGTGTCTGGTGTTAGCTAGGTCTCCATCTGTGTCTGGTGTTAGCTAGGTCTTCATCTGTGTCTGGTGTTAGCCAGTTACCGGCTAGCGAGGTCTTCATATGTGTCTGGTGTTAGCTAGGTCTTCATCTGTGTCTGTTGTTAGCTAGGTCTTCATCTGTGTCTGGTGTTAGCTAGGTCTTCATCTGTGTCTGGTGTTAGCCAGTTACCGGCTAGCGAGGTCTTCATCTGTGTCTGGTGTTAGCTAGGTCTTCATCCGTGTCTGGTGTTAGCTAGGTCTTCATCCGTGTCTGGTGTTAGCTAGGTCTTCATCTGTGTCTGGTGTTAGCTAGGTCTTCATCTGTGTCTGGGGTTAGCTAGGTCTTCATCTGTGTCTGGGGTTAGCTAGGTCTTCATCTGTGTCTGGTGTTAGCTAGGTCTTCATCTGTGTCTGATGTTAGCTAGGTCTTCATCTGTGTCTGGTGTTAGCTAGGTCTTCATCTGTGTCTGATGTTAGCTAGGTCTTCATCCGTGTCTGGTGTTAGCTAGGTCTTCATCTGTGTCTGGGGTTAGCTAGGTCTTCATCTGTGTCTGGTGTTAGCTAGGTCTTCATCTGTGTCTGGTGTTAGCTAGGTCTTCATCTGTGTCTGGTGTTAGTTTACTGGCTAGCTCGGTCTTCATCCAGCATGGAACAAAATGGTGTGGGGGAAGGGGGTTCGTTCAAAACTCTGACCCAGTTGTCATGCCAACACATCAGTCAGTGCTGCTGTGAAACGCATTACAAGAGACATACCAAACGGGAGATGTGTGTGTGTGTGTGTAATATGTATATAATAAAGAGCCTGCCTTTTCAAACTTCCAAGCAGTTAATCATGAGATAAAAAGTACTTCGTCAAATGTATCATTTCTAACCCCCCAAAAAATATTATGGGTGATATTGGAGTCAATCAAAAGGCTATTTTACATGGGAATTATAATGACTGTCCAGGACCTTTAACATGCCTCAAGGCATCAAGTTGATCTATCTCTTGCTTAACAGTTTGGACTGCAATTCAGGGCTATTTTGTTCCATTATTTTAAAATAGAGAATACATCTACGTGTTATGTCAAATAAATCGCTGACATAAATGATAGAGAAATGTCTGGTGAATTTATGGATGACTTTGTCTCATTGATCAGGGATCAACCAACCCTAGATACTGCAGTGTAGATTGAATTGATTTAGATTCATTGAGAGACGTCATGACTATACATGAATCTGACTTTTTTTTTTTTTTCTCACATGTGGTTTGATAGTTATTGTAATGAACGCGGCCTTGTTTCTCTTTAGTCAGGATACGAGGATGGAAGACATCAGCAACTCAAGGTAAGCTGCCAACAGGTGTAGATCTCATCGTGAAAATGCTTACTTACAAGCCCTTAACAAACAATGTAGTCTAAAAAAAAAAAAAAAAAAATAGAGTTAAGAACAAAAAAAATGGCAATAAAATATGCTATATACAGGGGGTGCCGGTGTTGAGTCAATGTGCAGGGAGGGGGGCTGGGAGTGGAGGTAATATGTACATGTAGGTAGAGGTAAAGTGACTATGCATAGATAATAAACAGCGAGAAGCAGATCACTGCGTTGCAAAAAAGAATGCAACACATGCAATGTTTGTTTCTTCCCATAAGAACAGCCCGAGTGCTTAACTGATTAATTCTATTTTCAGACTGGACATAGGACTCCAGCTTTATCTTATCTGGTGTCAAACATTATTAAGCCCTCATTGATGGTAGGCCTTTCTGCTTAAGGTGAGCTCTTTATAATCGAAGTTTTAAAAAAACCATAGCAGGATAGTTATGGTTTTGTTATTGATGTTGCTGAATGATATGATCGCTACACTGAACAAAAATATATTTACTGAGTTACATCTCATATAAGGAAATCAGTCAATTTAAATAGATTAATTAGGCCCTAATCTACAGATTTCATATCACTGGGAATAAAATAAAATATAAAAATTAAAAGGTAGAGACGTGCATCAGAAAACCAGTCAGTACCTGGCGACCTCCATTTGCCTCATGCAGCGTGACACATCTCCTTCGCATAGAGTTGATCAGGCTGTTGATTTTGGACTGTGGAATGTTGTCCCACTCCTCGTCAATGGCTGTGTGAAGTTGCTGGATATTGGCTGGAACTGGAACGCGCTGTTGTACACGTCGATCCAGAGCATCCCGAACATGCTCAATGGGTGACATGTCTGGTGAGTATGCAGGCCATGGAAGAACTCAGATGTTTTCAGCTTCCAGGAATTGTGTACAGAGCCTTGCAACATGGGGCCGTGCATTATCATGCTGAAATATGAGGTGATGCTGGCAGATGAATGGAACGACAATGGGCATCAGGATCTCGTCACGGTATCTGTTTATTCATATTGACAAAAATGAAATTGTGTACATTGTCCGTAGTTTATGCATGCCCATACCACAACCCCACCTTCACCATGGTGAACACTGTTCACAACGTTGACATCAGCAAACCACTCGCCCACACAATGCCATACACACTCGCTATCTGCCAGGTACAGTTGAAACCTGGATTAATCCGTGAAGAGCACACTTCTCCAGCATGCTAGTGGCTATCGAAGGGGAGCATTTGCCCACTGTCGGTTACGACTCCGAACTGCAGTCAGGTCAAGACCCTGGTGAGGATGAAGGGCACACAGATTAGTCTTCCAGAGATGTTTCCCGACAGTTTGTGCAGAAATTCTTCAGTTATGAAAACCCACAGTTTTATCAGTTGTCCGGGTGGCTGGTCTCAGATGATCCCGCAGGTGAAGAAGATGGATGTGGAGGTCCTGGGCTGGCGGGGTTACAGGTGGTGTGCAGTAGTGAGGCCGGTTGGATGCACTCCCAAATTCTATTTAAAAAAAAACATGAAGAGTAGCTGCTGCCTTGGCAGAAACTACTGGGGATCCTTAATAAATGTTGTCAGTCCTGGGGGCCCCCCCGGGTGCAGTGGTAGGACCCCTTCTTTATTGTTTTGATGTTAAATCTGAAGACAAAGTAGAAAAGTAAGTCACTGTGTCTAGAGAGCAAACATACAAAGCTTCAATATAATAGGAATTATACTGAACAAAAATATAAACAAAACATGTAAAGTGTTGGTCCCATGTTTCATGAGCTGAAACTAAAGATCCTAGAAATGTTACATATGCACAAAAAGCTTATACCTCTCAAATGTTGTGCACAAATGTATTTACATCCCTGTTCGTGAGCATTTCTCCTTTGCCAAGATAATCCATCCACCTGACAGGTGTGGCATATCATGAAGCTGATTAAAACAGCATGATCATTATATAGGTGAACCTTGGGCTGGGGGACAATAAAAGGACACTAAAATGTGCAATTGGGATGCTGACTGCAGGAATGGCTGGGCCTGGCTCCTCCGTGACTGGGCCTATGCCCTCCCAGGCCCACCCATGGCTGTGCCCCTGCAGTCATGTGAAATCCATAGATTAGAGTCTCATGAATTTATTTCAATTGACTGATTGTCCTTTTATGAACTGTACCTCTATAAAATTGTTGCATGCTGCATTTATGTTAACCTTTGGCAGAGTTATCAGAAAGAACATAATTGATTTTCATTGCTACGCAGAAGATACGGCAACATAAAGTTATGTGTCACCAGAGGACTTTAGCTCCACGGATAAATTATTAGACCGTATTAGTTATTTAAATACCTGGCTGGTTCACAACTTCCTTCAGCTAAATCAAGACAAGACTGAGGTACTTATTGGAGCCAAAGCACAGAGAGAGAATCTGGCCACACAATCGAATTCACGGGCAATAAAGATAAAACCAGGTTTTTTTAAAACTAGGTGTTATTTTAGATTTTGAACTAAATTTCAAATCACACATTAGGAATGTGACAAAAATGGCTTTTTACCACCTGAGTAATTTTGTCAAGGTGCGGCCTTTTCTCTCTTATGCATGGATGAGTCTCTCTGTATCAGCCTAGTGGTTAGAGCGTTGGGCCGTCATTGAAAATAAGAATTTGTTCTTAACTGACTTGCTTAGTTTAATATATGTTAAATCATTAAAAAAAATACAAGCAGGCTTGACTACTGTAATGCTCTGTCTGGTCTACCCAAGAAAACCAGTGGTCAACTTCAAACCCTACAGAATGCTGCAGCCCGGGTACTGTCCAAGACCAGATGGAGAGGACACATTACATCCGTTTTGAGGTCTCTGCCTGTGAGTTTTAGAATTCATTTTAAGATTAAAGGCAGCCTTTAGTTATTACGCCCCCAGCCTCTGGAAGAGCAGCACTGCTGCTTGTAAGTAAATATTTCACGGTAAGGTCTACACTTGTTGTATTCGGCGAATGTGACAAATAAAGTTTGATTTAATCTGTGGACAAATTGAAAAGAGAGCTTAAAACATATTTTTAGCTTTGCTTTTCCTTAGGGTGCTTTTTAATTGTTCCGTTTGTGTAATTTCGTTTTTTTTATATACTTAATTTTGTTGTGAAGTCAATATTTCAGCTTTATTTTCATAGTTTTTATTTGCGACCTTGTGGGCCGACACAGTAGAAAGTTACGAACTCTTCAAATTAACAAACTGATGTAGTGGCACCATCTAGTGGACAAAAAGAAACGTCAGTCGTGCCATTTGCAAAGTTGTGAACGTTTGCATACTTCGAACGTTCCAACTACAACCAAGCCCCTGATTGGTCGTTTTTGTTGTCTTTAACTATGTGGTCGTCCATGATTGGCTATAGTAATTTTTACCAACTATGAAAACATTATTTACAACTACAAGTTCAAAGCGATAATAAAAGAAAACGCTGTTTGAACTTTGAAAGGTAACAATAAAAATATTACTTTCATATAGACGGTTATTTCAACAACAAAAATAGGACACGGTTAAAGTTCCTGAACTGAAAAGTAACATAGGAACTATTTTAGTGGGAGTTGCTGTGTCCTACCCGGATCAGGAAGATGGTTATCCAGGATCCATGGTGTCTTTCCCAGGCAGCAAAATGAGAGGTGTTGGTACATTTATCAGCAGACCACTGCCTTTCCTATTACTCCACTTTACTCTATTGAAATGCGATATAACAGACGGCAATGTAGAGCACTTAAAGCGGGAGCATTCGCTCATGAAACCGTACCAGGGTAAGTACGCTAACGGCATGTGATAATGATAGCTAACTTTTATATTGTCAATAACGTTAGCTGCAAGGAGCCAGTTAAACCAATTAACTAGATCGTTCGCTAACTAGCCAAATAGTGTGCAACTGCAGCCCGCAATTCGGGGCGTTCCTGCATCCCATTGGTTCCGTCATAACATGCTGACCAGACCGCTCGCGCAAGTTGATTTTGACGCGATCAGGACACGCAGGTTGAAGTATCAAAACGAACTTTGAACCAAACCAAATTAATTTAGGGACAGATCGAAAAGCAGTAAACATATGTCAATTTAGCTAACTAGCTTGATGGAACTAACTAGTTTTCACCACCCTAACCCCACTCTATACAGGGGAAACTCACCACTATACAGGGGAATCTCACCACTCTATACAGGGGAATCTCACCTCTCTATACAGAGGAAACTCACCACCCTAACCCCACCCTATACAGGGGAAACTCACCACCCTATACAGGGGAAACTCACCACCCTAACACCACTCTATACAGGGGAATCTCACCACTCTATACAGGGGAAACTCACCACTCTATACAGGGGAAACTCACCACCCTAACACCACTCTATACAGGGGAATCTCACCACTCTATACAGGGGAATCTCACCACTCTATACAGAGGAAACTCACCACCCTAACCCCACTCTATACAGGGGAAACTCACCACTCTATACAGGGGGAACTAACCACCCTAACCCCACTCTATACAGGGGGAACTCACCACTCTATACAGGGGGAACTCACCACCCTAACCCCACTCTATACAGGGGGAACTCACCACCCTAACCCCACTCTATACAGGGGGAACTCACCACCCTAACCCCACTATACAGGGGAAACTCACCACCCTAACCCCACTCTATACAGGGGAAACTCACCACTCTATACAGGGGGTTATTATTATTCAAATTAAAAGAATGTTATAAAAGTGTATAGTATAAATGACAGTGATTTGTCTTTGAACTTACTGCCTTCTTCTTATCCCTTTCAGCAGCATATTTGTCTTTGGCTTTGTTTGCCTGTGCCCTGGTGGCATTCATACAACGTTGGGCCCACGTCTTGAAACGGTTACTCTCCCTACTGAGTTTTTTTCCCCCTGCCAAAGCCTTTGCATCTATTGCAGGTCAAAAATATGATATTTTACTATTAGGACGGGATAGCATATATTACTTTTAGGACGGGATAGCATATATTACCTTTAGGACGGGATAGCATATATTACCTTTAGAATATTATAAATTACTATTACGATGAGATATCATATATTACTATTAGGATATTATATATTGCTATTAGGATATTATATATTACTATTAGGATATTATATATTTCTATTAGGATGAGATATCATATACTATTAGGATATCATATATTACTATTAGGATATTATATATTACTATTAGGATATTATATATTACTATTACGATGAGATATCATATATTACTATTAGGATATCATATATTACTATTAGGATATTATATATTGCTATTAGGATATTATATATTACTATTAGGATATTATATATTTCTATTAGGATGAGATATCATATATTACTATTAGGATATCATATATTACTATTAGGATATCATATATTACTATTAGGATATCATATGGGGCGGCAGGGTAGCCTAGTGGTTCGAGCATTGGTCTAGTAACCGGAAGGTTGCAAGATGGAATCCCCGAGCTGACAAGGTAAAAATCTGTCGTTCTGCCCCTGAACAAGGCAGTTAACCCACCGTTCCTAGTCCGTCATTGAAAATAAGAATTTGTTCTTAACTGACTTGCCGAGTTAAATAAAGATAAAATAAAATAAATGATAAGGTCCTTGGACCTTGAGGAGTAACGGTAGGCTCCTCCTTAACAGTACATCTTGGGCTAGGCTTGGGGTAGCCAACTCCACTCAACTCTGTTTAGTCTGCTTGGCTAATTAATAACTCTTAATTCTATTGCATTACATTGAGCCATTGACCATTACATTGAGCCATTGACCATTACATTGAGCCATTGACCATTACATTGAGCCATTGACCATTACATTGAGCCAAATGACCATTACATTGAGCCAAATGACAATTCCACTTGTGAGGGGAATGGTCTTTTGCTAAACTCTGCACAGTAATTTTGTATTTGAAAGATTCTTTCTTGTTTATATGAAAGTTAAGTTTCAAAGGTTTCCAAAACTATATTGCTAGTGAGGATTAATAATGTTTCTAAATGTTAAAACAGAGCGTCGGGTTGTAGTTCACATGGAGCCAGCTGTCCTCCATACCATCAACTGAGAACCCAAGAATGGGACCGGCTGTGGGCCCCCTTGGGTTCTTGAGAGCTGGGCAAGGGGTGGCAATGAGTAATTGATGAACAACGTAATTCTTCACATTCTTCTCCCATGCGTCCCTAACATCCTGCTTTACTCTAAATCAAAATGTTGTACAGGTGTTGGAAGCAGCCCATCCAGTCAGTGGGACTTCTGGGGGAGCACACTAGTCACCAGCTCCTATGTTCGCCTGACACCTGATGAGAGAAGTAAACAGGGATCCATATGGAACACAGTGGTGAGTAAGGAACTTGCTTCTATGAAATGTATTCTGTTAGGCATTACAGCCCGAAAATACAGTCCACTCTCAAATCCATAATAGCTTGATTGGAGAATATCTACATTTTAAACTGAATAGATAGGTCCAATTCATGGTTGAATTGATGATCCAATGTCATTGTGTTTTCTCTGTGCAGCCTGTTCATCTGAAAGACTGGGAGATGCACGTGCAGTACAAGATCCACGGGTCGGGGAAGAAAAATCTCCATGGAGACGGCATCGCCATCTGGTACACGAAGGAGAGACTTCATCCAGGTAATACATCATCTTGCCAAAATAGAATCTTTGTCATCAATCACTTCCTCATTCCAGTACAACGCTTTGGCAATCAAATCAGTAGACCAGTCTATGTGATGTGGTAGCACTGGGTTGCATTTGCCGTAAGCACTTCATGTCTCAGTCATGTGCTCATCATATCTCGCCTCTTTGCCTTCCATTCAGGCCCAGTCTTTGGAAACCAAGATCATTTTGTTGGCCTGGCTTTATTTGTGGATACCTTCCGCAATGATCTCCATGGGATGGATGTAAGTGCAGCGATTTGGCTGGTTGACTTGACGTGATTCTTCCCTTTGCAGGGTCTGTGTTTGGCAGCAATGCTAAGTTCCACGGCCTCGCCCTTTTTATAGACGCGTACCATAACGATGAGGCGGCTGACGTGAGTTGATGCAGCTACATTCATCATTATTCTCCTGCGTTTCATGTCAATGTGATGGAAGGATTTTAATGTGATGCATTTTCTTTTTGAGTTTCTTTATTATTTTTTCGTATGAAGCTTTTTAGTTTCTTTCTGAGAAGGACCTTTTTGTAGCATCATCAACATCCCCTTTAATATGCTGCATTCGGCTTATTAAACATTTTGAAATACATGTACAAATATTTTTGCATCTGTAACCGGCGACGGGGCGACGCACAATTGGCCTAGCGTCGTCCGGGTTAGGGAGGGCTTGGTCGGTAGGGATGTCCTTGTCTCATCGCGCACCAGCGACACCTGTGGCGGGCCGGGCGCAGTGCACGCTAACCAAGGTTGCCAGGTGCACGGTGTTTCCTCCGACACATTGGTGCGGCTGGCTTCCGGGTTGGATGCGTGCTGTGTTAAGAAGCAGTGCGGCTTGGTTGGGTTGTGTATCGGAGGACGCCTGACTTTCAACCTTCGTCTCTCCCGAGCCCGTACGGGAGTTGTAGCGATGAGACAAGATAGTAGCTACTAAAAACAATTGGATACCATGAAATTGGAGAGAAAAAGGGGTCAAATTTAAAAAAATATATATATATTTTTGCATCACAGCGTAAGATGGATTGATTGGTAACTGAGTCAGGACTAGGATCAAATAATTGATTCACAATGTCTTATCTTTATTGAATATTTTTTGTTGTTTTCTGTTGTTACATCCCTTGTGCTTTACACTAGCGTTCATTCCCCTACATCTCTGCCATGGTGAATAATGGTTCTCTGCCCTATGACCATGGGAATGATGGACGTACCTCTGAACTGGGAGGCTGCTCTTCTGAGATCAGGAACAAAGACCATGACACCTACCTCGCCATTCGCTACTCCAAGGGCAGACTCACGGTAGGAATCCCCTTTTAAGTGATATAAATTACTATAGTCTAAACGTCTTGGACTGGTATCTTAAACACAGATGAGGCTTAACCCAGTCCTGTATTAAACGGCATGCTTAATAGAGATGCTCCTTGGAGCATGCTTTTTGGTCCAGGACTACGCTTCATCTTTGTCTGGGAACCTGGCCTCTTGAGATAGATAGATAGATATAGATAGATAGATATATATATCTAATTTCATATTTTTTCTTCTTTTATGTTATAGAGTGTAAGTTATGTAATTGACATGATACATTTCTATTCAAATAATGGCAATTGCTGAATTGTGCCATTCTGATCTCTACAGGTGATGATTGACATTGATGATAAGAATGAATGGAAAGAGTGCATTGACATCGGGGGTGTCCGCCTCCCCACAGGGTACTACTTTGGGGCTTCTGCTGCTACAGGAGATCTCTCTGGTAGGTTGGGTCAGGTTGTGGAGATTGATTATTGCTACAGTGGATCTCTGGTAGGTTGGGTCAGGTTGTGGAGACTGATTATTGCTACAGTGGATCTCTGGTAGGTTGGGTCAGGGTCGATTAAATAGAGACTGATTCTTTCAAGATGTAGATCACATTTATTTTTAGGTCTCGAACACAAATTTAAAAACTGCACGCTGAGAAAGATGATGCCTGACCTTGATTAAATTCTTATTTAAAAAAACAACCTTGCTGTGCAGAAGAGTACACACAGATTGAACCAATTATTTGTTTGTCATTTCACAGTCTGGCGTTGTACATTTGAAGTCTATGGTGATTCATGCTAACACAACTCTCATGTTGCAGATAACCATGACATCATCTCTATGAAGATGTATCAACTGATGGTGGAACACGCACCTGATGAGGACAGTCTGGACTGGACCAAGATTGAGCCAAGCGTCAGCCTGCTGAAGTCCCCCAAAGGTAGGTAGATTTTATTTGATAAAGAAAACCCATTTCTGTTCTAACCAAATAGACAAAGATGGTATTCCATTTGACCACCGTTAAGTATTTGTCATCTTACTATAAATCATCTATGGTAGGTGAGTAGACTTGTTAGATTAAGAGTTAACCATGATCATTCTTCTTTAATTCTTCTCTTTCAAAGACAACATTGATGATCCTACTGGTAACTTCCGAAGCACACCTCTTACTGGCTGGAAGGTCTTCCTGCTTCTGCTATGTGCTCTACTGGGAATTGTAGTTTGTGGTGTTGTAGGGGCTGTAGTCTTTCAGAAGCGCCAGGAAAGAAACAGGAGGTTTTACTGAGAGGAAAAACATATTTCTGTATGTGAGAAGTATTTGTAAAATGAACTGTAGTGAAAAATACAGATTCAGAAACACATCCAAAGTGATTTTTTTTTAAAGATTGTACAAATGTTTATATCTGCTGAAGCACCGCAATGATTACAAGTCACTTATGGTATCGTCCAATTTTTGTGAAATAACCATGACTAATGGTTACTACCACGTATATGAGTGACCTTTTGATGGAGGCAGTTTGTTATTGTTTTTATTCACACCCTTTTCCCTGTTATTTTTGTTTTCACAGTACAGGGGATACTTGTGAATTTGGATCAACCTGTAAAAACACTGATTGGTTAATTAACTTTCAAATGAGATTTACTTTCACAACAAGTTGATTTATTTTCACCTCATATTTTTATACCATTGGATTCTGAGTGATTGGACTGATTTTAAATATGTTTAGGATTTCATTTAGTTTTTTACATTGCTCTAACTGCTCTTGACTTTGAATTCAATATGGGTGTTGGTAAGGATTTTGGCACATTTATATTCGGTAAGGCCTACCTTGGGGGCTTTACAAATCTCTCATGTGAGATTGCATCACATTTGACATTAGATCCATTGGAATTGTGTTTTTAATGATTCTGCATAAAGTGTTTCTTTCCTTTTGAGGTGGCTGCTTAAACACAGATTATTTGAGTAGAAATGTCCCTTTGCCGTGATTGAATCATTCAAACTGAACAAGGCCGTGTTGCGTTATCCTGTAAGACTCAATAAAACTGGTCTCCCCAAATGATTAAACTCAGTGTCTTCTAATGTGTAGTCCTAAAGCTTTCGTATCATTTTGTGTGACACAGTACACGTTAGCCCTGCACTTTTTCTAGTGAAGCTCTACTACTGATTAAACTAATTGATGTCCAAATTGAAGACCATAGTCAGTTAATTCTTTTCATTCGCATTGTTAGTGTCGGATTTAAAAAATAATAATAATATATGCATAATCATGAAACCGGAAGAACATTACTTGGAACTACCATAACCACAAGTCTAACTCGAGTGTTGATTGGACGATGATAAGCGATAGGTTACGTGGCATTGGTGTCCGCGCAGACTCAGATCACAACATCCTTCGTCTTTCATCGCCTGGAAGATGGTGGCAGTCAAAATGCAGTCTTGTGTGTTGTTAGTTTTGTTTTTGAACGTTTATTACACCTTTGTCTCCTCGCTGTACTTTCACATCGGGGAGACTGAGAAGAAATGCTTCATAGAGGAAATTCCGGATGAAACCATGATCATCGGTCAGTAACGTTATCTTGGGATTGCTATGCTATTTAGCCTCGGGAAGTCAGCTAACGTTAACCAGCAATCTAGTTAGTTAGCTAGAAAGCTAGCCAGCCAACATTAAATGTGTCTGTAAACTTTTCAGTTGACTTGTTGACAGACTTGGCTAACTAGCTTATCAAATTCATGAGCATGTTAGCTAACTAAGTTAACCAGCTAGCTAACGTTAGCTATACAATTTTATTAGTGGCGTACACATTTGCAGATGTTATCGCAGGTGTGAAATGCTCATGTTTCTAGCTCCAACAGTGCAGTTATATCTAACAAAAACTTGTCATATTGATGTCCTCAACTAGCTACAACTATCATGATGTGGATACTTTTAATAAATATAAACCATGTCTAGTGTAACTACATGTTACTTTCGTACCTTCCATATTGTAGGTCCTGAAACGACCCCTGACCCTATCAGTTTACCCTCTAGCTAGGCACTTGTAAGGATAAGACCGGTAGAAGCAGTCATTGGCTGGCATGTGTAAACCATTACATTTTTGTCTCTTTTTTTAAGGAAACTATCGTACACAATTGTACGACAAACAGAAAGAAGAGTACCTTCCTGCCACACAGGGCCTGGGGATGTTTGTTGAGGTGAAAGACCCTGATGAGAAGGTAGGATGCTACACTCTGCAACCAGTATCATTCACATCATATGGTATTCTCTGAGAGAAGCCTGTGAGAATAATTAAAAACCAAGCTACATTGAATTGAATAGTAATTATACTGAAAAAGTGTTGCTTCCTGTGTGTTTTCTTATCTGGACTCTAGGTGATCCTGTCGCGTCAATACGGCTCGGAGGGAAGATTCACCTTCACTTCTCACACCCCAGGAGAACATCAGATATGCCTTCACTCCAACTCTTCCAAGTTTGCCCTCTTCGCTGGAGGAATGCTTGTAAGTACATTAGTGTGACAAATGTGGGGGGGAAAGGCTATTGCACTCACAATGTGGGTCAATAAGAAAAGCTGATGGCAGGATACAATATGGGATGGGGGCGGGGGGGTGTAAGTGTTTTGAAAATACCCATGTTTATGCTCCTCTGAATTGCTGTGAACCACCCTCAGAGAGTTCACCTGGACATCCAAGTGGGAGAGCACACCAATAACTATGCAGAGATTGCAGCCAAAGACAAGCTGACAGAGCTGCAGCTGAGAGTGAGACAGCTGGTGGAGCAAGTGGACCAGATCCAGAAGGAGCAGAACTATCAGAGGGTGAGTACATTTTTAAATGTTTTTTTAAATTGAACCTTTATTTAACTAGTCAGTTAAGAACAAATTATTCTTTACCACGGCAGCCTACTCCAGCCTAACCCAAATCAAATTTTATTTGTCACATACACATGGTTAGCAGATATTAATGCAAGTGTAGCGAAATGCTTGTGCTTCTAGTTCTGACAATGCAGTAATAACCAACAAGTAATCTAACCTAACAATTCCACAACTACTACCTTATACACACAAGTGTAAAGGGATAAAGAATATGTACATAAAGATATATGAATGAGTAATGGTACAGAGCGGCATAGGCAATGGTATGGAGTACAGTATATACATATGAGATGAGTAATGTAGGGTATGTAAACATTATATTAAGTGGCATTGTTTAAAGTGGCTAGTGATACATTTTTTACACCAATTTCCATCAATTTCCATTATTGAAGTGGCTGGAGTTGAGTCATAATGTTGGCAGCAGCCACTCAATGTTAGTGGTGGCTGTTTAACAGCCTGATGGCCTTGAGATAGAAGCTGTTTTTCAGTCTCTCAGTCCCTGCTTTGATGCACATGTACTGACCTCGCCTTCTGGATGATAGCGGGGTGAACAGGCAGTAGCTCGGGTGGTTGTTGTCCTTGATGATCTTTATTGCCTTCCTGTGACATCAGGTGGTGTAGGTGTCCTGGAGGGCAGGTAGTTTACCCCCGGTGATGCGTTGTGCAGACCTCACTACCCTCTGGAGAGCCTTATGGTTGTGGGCGGAGCAGTTGCTGTACCAGGCGGTGATACAGCCCGACAGGATGCTCTCGATTGTGCATCTGTAGAAGTTTGTGAGTGCTTTTGGTGACAAGCTGAATTTCTTCAGCCTCCTGAGGTTGAAGAGGCGCTGCTGCGCCTTCTTCTCCACGCTGTCTGTGTGGGTGGACCAATTCAGTTTGTCCGTGATGTGTACACAGAGGAACATAAAACTTACTACCTTCTCCACTACTGTCCCGTCGATGTGGATGGGGGGATGCTCCCTCTGCTGTTTCCTGACGTCCACAATCATCTCCTTTGTTTTGTTGATGTTGAGTGTGAGGTTATTTTCCTGACACCACACTCCGAGGGCCCTCACCTCCTCCATGTAGGCTGTCTCGTTGTTGTTGGTAATCAAGCCTACCACTGTAGTGTCGTCCGCAAATTTGATGATTGAGTTGGAAGTGTGCATGGCCAACCAGTTGTGGGTGAACAGGGAGTACTAGAGAGGGCTCAGAACGCACCCTTGTGTGGCCCCAGTGTTGAGGATCAGCGGGGTGGAGATGTTGTTACCTACCCTCACCACCTGGGGGCAGTCTGTCAGGAAGTCAAGTACCCAGTTGCACAGGGCATGGTCGAGACCCAAGGTCTCGAGTTTGATGACGAGTTTGGAGGGTACTATGGTATTAAATGCTGAACTGTAGTCGATGAACAGCATTCTCACATAGGTATTCCTCTTGTCCAGATTGGTTTGTGCAGTGTGGTTGCGATTGCGTGGTCTGTGGACCTATTGGGGCGGTAAGCAAATTGGAGTCGGTCTAGAGTGTCAGGTAGGGTGGAGGTGATATGGTCCTTGACTAGTCTCTCAAAGCACTTCATGATGACGGAAGTGAGTGCTCGTCGTTTAGCTCAGTTACCTTAGCTTTCTTGGGAACAGGAACAATGGTGGCCCTCATGAAGCATGTGGGAACAGCAGACTGGGATAAGGATTGATTGAATATGTCCGTAATATGACGCTGTGCCAATTGTGCCCCGCTCTATGGGACTTCCGATGACGGCTGGTTGTGATACAGCCCGGGATCTAACCAGGGTCTGTAGGTAAGCCTCTAGCACTGCTTAGACCGCTGTGTCACTTGGGAGCCCAATTCTAACTCAAGTCTACATCAGCTGTCCTCTTGAGTAAAGCCCTGGACACACTGGTAGTGTTTGCTTGCCATGAGTCCTTGGCACCTCTGAAAAGAGAGCTGGCTGTAATTTACAAACCGATTCTACATGTAGAAAAATACTAAAATAATGCCAGTCAGACGTCTACCGACAGGTGGTCGGTAAAACACAATGAGCGGAATGAACGCGAAACAAACCATTTGGTGCAATGTTTTCTCCTTAAAATACCAGTCTTTTCAAGGCAGTTTGATTTAAGACATTTACTGAATTCCATATTTACCTCCATATTTACCTCGAGTTCAGATATTGATTCCCTTGGCTTGTGTGCTACTATTTGTATTTATAATTGCTATGTCTTTTTCAGTACCGTGAGGAGCGCTTCAGGCAGACCAGTGAGAGCACAAACCAGAGGGTTCTGTGGTGGTCCATCGTTCAGACATTGATCCTGGTGGCCATTGGCTTCTGGCAGATGAGACATCTCAAGAGTTTCTTCGAAGCCAAGAAATTAGTGTAGGCCTGCACTCTCATTTTGTTGTTTACCTGAGTCCGGGTTGGGGATCAAATCAGTAAATTCAGGAAGTGAACTTTAACTCTATTCAATTGAAAATTCTCCCATTGTTTTCTATGAGGCATTTTTCATTAATCAATTCTGGTTTTAAATTCACTTCCTGAATTGATAAGTGAAATGAACCCAACTCTGGTCTGAATGCAGTACTCAAACATCAGTCAGAATGTGTGTTTGCTCCCAGAAGTATATGTGCAGACTGGTGAAGTTACCATCCTATCAGTGAAAACCACCCAATTACTTTGCATTTTGATAGGGTTCTGCTTTTGGATTTTTAAGACCCTTTTATGACCTTGATATTCCCTGTTTCTATAAGGTATCAGTCTGCAATTAGTTTTATTTATGATCCTCTACATAATGTTTTATTTTAGGCTGGGAAAAAAGTTTTTTTTTTTTTTTACTATTGATGATATCAAACATTGTTCTTCGGAAAGTTAAAACCACTTGTATTTTTTGTTCAACACATGCTGCCCCCCCCCCCCCCCCATAATATATTTCTGTTTGTGACAGTCAGTCATATTATAGGCTGCATCTTCTCTCTCAAAATAACAGGTGTGTTTCCAAACGAATTAGACGATGTTCTCACTCTACCTGCATTGTAATGGGGTTTTTGTTACTAGCTGAGAGCACCTGTTTTAGTTTAGAGCTGTACAACAGATTGTGACTTGATTTATGAAATGTATTTTTGGTCATGTGTGCATACTGGTCTTTGTATCTGGATGTTTTTATTTACATTCAAATTAATTTACGTTTCAACCCCTGATGTATTTAGTGTCAGTCATTGTCTGTGTGTTTAGAAACAGAAAGACATCCAGCATTTTTTTTTTTTTTATGGAGATCTTGAAAATTTGGAACCTTCTCCTGTCTTGTTAGCCAGTATCTGTATTCACAAAGCACCCTGGAGTAGGCTTGCTGATCTAGTATCTGTTACCCCTTGCTATTCATTTTGATTTAAAAGTCAAACGCTGATTCTAGCTCAGCACTTCTATTCTGAGACGCTTTCTGAATACGGGCTCTGTCTGTGTTTTATTTAATGGTCCATTTTATAAAGCTCGAAAGTGAGACAAGAAACATGACATTTTAGTTAAAGGGTGGTGGTAGTGTCTGTTAATATGGTAGTTCTATGGAAGAAGAAAAAGTAATGTGAAATACTAGCTATGCATTTGCTTAATTAAGTGAGCAGTTCACAGTTTCTCCCTAACTTGCTGAATACACTGCCAAATATGTTCACTTATCACAATCCATTGACTTGATGATGGTTAAGTAAATATTGATTTAAAGAGATTTGCTTGTTTTTTTTCCATCTATACTGCATATCTAAGTGAACCAGGAGAGATGGTGTTTTTGGCTTCTGTTTTGTCCATTTCCTTTCTCCAAATTCTCAAGTAGAGTTTTGAAGACACTGATTTAATTCAATAAAGAACTGCTGTCCAGTTTAACAGTTTGCTCCGGGTCTCATCATATACAAGGAGTTGTTTCGTGGGTAAACATCAATTGTACACTTAAAGTATTTAGCCAGAAAGCAGTCTTTGCTTCTTGTCTATCATAAAACAAGAACTATACTGGATAATTTTTGCAAAAAATGTTTTGTTCAGTTAATCTGTTTTTTGTTTATCCTTAATGTTCCTAAAATGATTCCTAATTGTGTTAGTTCATCATTGGTGTTTTTGTTGCCTTTTGTTATGGTTAGATGTCAAGAGGTTGAGTATGAAATTAATTTAATTGATTTTAATGGTTTATTTTGGGTGGGGATATTTCAGATTCTGTCAATTTGAAAACTTGTCTAAATTGCACTCAAATATAAAGTTTTGTGACCTTTGGCTAGCGAGATTGAATTACTATTTCCCTAGACACTTTGCCTAACAAAAATAGATTAGACGATGGTCCATCCATAGTGAATGCGTTCTATAGTTCCCCAAATGCATAGGAATGTTTCGTCTTGATCATGTTTCTCCCGGAGCAATATCTTAGGCGAACTTTAGAAAAACAGGTTGTGATATTTTCTTGAGTAGAAGCGCTTTAGTCAACTAACGAATGATGTCAATGTAACTTTCGTATGGTAGTGTGTGAAACACACCGTTAATTATTGAAACAAATTAAATTTGTATAGTTTGTTGCTAGACTTCTTTTGTTTCCCGAAAGCCACGGGTTTCACTGTGCAGTAGGTCATGGAGGGTAGGAACAACATTTCCCTTGCTCCTCTGTGTTGCCACGTGTCCACCCGGGGCGTCTTCATTACGCTGATTCTGTTGCAAAACGTTTCTTAAACGGAAGGGAACGGGACTGGACCTACCCGAATGTGTCCAATATAAACACTCGTTTTAGCTGTAAAACTGTTTACAACAGTTTGGACTAATTATTACTCCCCTGCTAGACAGCTCACTAGTCATTAGCCAGCGTCAAGCTAAAGCTTTGCCAATGTAACAAGAAAATGGACACGGAATGTCAGTAACCAAAGGCATATTGTGACATTTCGAGGAAAAATATGACAAGAATATCAGTTGGGCATCGAAATCCGACTGCAAAGGAGAGAGCCAGGAAGAATGGGGAAGTTCGATTGTAGAATCACGACAACAACATTCTCTTGTTTCACGAGTAGCTAACTTCTGTGCAACCTTGAAGCTGTTGTCATTTGCAACTTTGAAAATGATGTATTCATCAAGAAGAAAACCAGTCCTCTATTTCAAAGAAGACAGAAGGTAAAACATAACGGTATTCGGTATCTCTAATGTTAACAATGAGAGATTATCCAATCCTAGACTGATTAGGCTAGACGAGGGAACAGATGTATGCATTTCAAGACATTAGTAAACTAGAAAAATGTCATTTTTTAATCTACTAGTGAGGCCTATGTGAATCATAAAAAATACACTACTACTGTAGGTACACTAAAGCCTAAATCTCTATTACATTGGGCCACTAGCCTATTTCTCAAAAACGTGTGAGAATGCAGCCGGTGTAGATGGATTGCAGTCAGGTGTTGAAGATGGTTCAAATATTTCACATCATTTCTTGGTATTGTTCAACCTCAAAGAAATGAAACACCAAAAGCACCTCGTCCAGAAGAGCGTAATCAGTGAGTAGTTGACTACAATAGAAGTGTGTTGCTCTCAGATTTTGTTGTGTGAAATCATGTTGGTGCATTGATTTTAGTTTGTTTTCTGGTAAAATTGCACGATAATATTTTTAAATCAGCCATTCCTTGTAATCTGGACGTAGCCAATGCATACAGTGTGTATGGGTTTGGTTGTGCAAGCGTTTTAATGTACAATACTAATGCCTAACTTGACTTATTGAAACATTTTAACTATTAGCTGTTTTCCAATGGCAATGTGATGTGTCTTTCAGCTACTAAACCGCTCACTTTGGTGAAGGTGTGCATCATAGCATTGATTGACTATACTACATTGCTCAATATGAGACTTGCTATTACTTCTACTTTCAGATTCTGTTCTGGGAAATGCACAGTCTACAAACTATTTGGTCTGTGTGTGGTGCTGGTACTGGTCTCCCTCCTATGGCTCCAACTCAGCTGTACAGGAGACATGAGCCGGGTTGGAGGGGATGACAGACGCCTCCTCCATCAGCCCTGTCCTCTGGAGAGACAGGCATCCGCTGCGGACGACCCTTCCTGGGGTCCTCACAAGCTGGCTCTCCTGATACCTTTCAGGGAGAGGTTTGAGGAGCTGCTGGTGTTTGTCCCCTTCATGCACACCTTCTTGAACAACAAGAAAATACTGCATAAGATCTTTGTAATCAACCAGATGGATCACTATCGGTAAGTGATGGAAGATGTTATTTTGCCCTGTTAGTCATTAGGCCTACAACAGAAGTGTTGTCTAATCTGAAGGCCACAACATATTCTATTCTGTTCTATCCTGTTCTATTCTATTTCAGTCCAATGGTTGTTGATGAATTCTGCTTGGCACAGGGGAACTATAGTCTGGATGTGTGCCTAGTTGATTTGCGCCTTACCAAAGAAATATTGACTCCTCCTGGAAGTAAATAATGAGTTCCACCCATATCTCACCGCAGGTTCAACAGAGCCTCTCTCATTAACGTTGGTTACATGGAGAGTGGTAACGACACTGATTACATGGCCATGCATGATGTGGACTTGTTACCTCTGAATGAAGCTCTGGACTATGGTTTCCCAGAGGAGGGCCCGTTCCACGTGGCCTCACCAGAGCTGCACCCCCTGTATCACTACAAGACATACGTGGGAGGAATCCTGCTGCTCACCAAACAGCATTATCACATGGTAGGTTAGCCAATTGTTAAGTTAATCATTCATTATCCATAATAATAGACAGCACTTCAAAGCTCCAATATGTTTTTTTTTTCTTTACCCATGTACATACTAAAATAAAATGATTTGTCACATGCACTGAATACAACTGGTGTAGACATTAGAGGTCTTAATTAATCGGATTGGCCGATTTCAAGTTTTCATAACAATAGGAAATCGGTATTTTTGGACACAGATTTTTTTTTTACAACTTTATTTAACGAGGCAAGTCAGTTAATTTAAGAACACATTCTTATTTTCCATGACGGCCTAGGAACGGTGGGTGAACTGCCTTGTTCAGGGGCAGAACGACAGATTTTTACCTTGTTAGCTCAGGGATTCAATCTTGCAACCTTACGGTTAACTAGTCCAACGCTCTAACCACCTGCCTCACGAGGAGCCTGCCTGTTACACGAATGCAGTAAGAAGCCAAAGTAAGTTGCTAGCTAGCATTAAACTTCTTATAAAAAACAATCAATCAATCATAATCACTAGTTAACTACACATGGTTGATGATATTACTAGGTTATCTAGCGTGTTCTGCGTTGCATATAAATCGGTGCGCATTCGCGAAAAAGGACTGTACCTAACGTGTACCTAACCATAAACACCAATGCCTTTCTTAAAATCAATACACAGAAGTATATATTTTTAAACCTGCATATTTAACTAAAAGAAAGGTTAACGGGCAATATCAACCAGGTAAAATTGTGTCACTTCTCTTGCTTTCATAGCACGCAGAGTCAGGTTATATGCAACAGTTTGGGCCACCTGGCTCATTGCGAAATAATTTGCCAGAATTTTACGTAATTATGACATAACATTAAAGGTTGTGCAATGTAACAGCAATATTTAGACTTAGGGATGCCACCCGTCAGATATAATACGGAACGGTTCTGAAAGAATAAACGTTTTGTGTTCGAGACGATAGTTTCCGGATTCGACCATATTAAATGACCTAAGGCTCGTATTTCTGTGTGTTATCATGTTATAATTAAGTCTATGATTTGATAGAGCAGTCTGACTGAGCGATGGTAGGCAGCAGCAGGCTCGTAAGCATTCATTCAAACAGCACTTTCGTGCGTTTTGCCAGCAGCTCTGTTTATGACTTCAAGCCTATCAACTCCCGAGAACAGGCTGGTGTAACCGATGTGAAATGGCTAGCTAGTTAGCGGGGTGCGCGCTAATAGCGTTTCAAACGGTGACGTCACTTGCTCTGAGACTTGGGAGTGGTTGTTCCCCTTGCTCTGCATGGGTAACGCTGCTTCGAGGGTGGCTGTTGTCGATGTGTTCCTTGTTCGAGCCCAGGTAGCGGCGAGGAGAGGGATGGAACCTATACTGTTACACTGGCAATACTAAAGTGCCTATAAGAATATCTAATAGTCAAACGTTAATGAAATACAAATCGTATAGAGACAAATAGTCCTATAATAACTACAAACTAAAACTTCTTACCTGGGAATATTGAAGACTCATGTTAAAAGGAACCACCAGCTTTCATATGTTCTCATGTTCTGAGCAAGGAACTTAAACGTTAGCTTTTTTACATGGCACATATTGCACTTTTACTTTCTTCTGCAACACTTTGTTTTTGCATTATTTAAATCAAATTTAACATGTTTCATTATTTATTTGAGGCTAAATTGATTTTATTGATGTATTATATTAAGTTAAAATAAGTGTTCATTCAGTATTGTTGTAATTGTCATTATTACAAAAAAAAAGTTAAAAATCGTCCGATTAATCGGCATCAGCTTTTTTTTGGTCCTCCAATAATCGGTATCGGTATCAGCGTTGAAAAATCATAATCGGTCGGCCTCTAGTAGACATTACTGTGAAATGCTTACTTAAGAGCCCTTACCAATGATGCAGAGTTTAAAAATAGTAACACAAGAGAAATAAAATAAACAAAAATGTAGCTATATACAGGGAATACCAGTACCAGATCAATGTGCCGAGATATGTACATGAAGGCAGGGTGAAGTGACTCGGCATCAGGATAGATCATAATAGTTGTATGATTGTGGTGTTTTAGCTGTGTCATGTTCTGTGTTCCTAAAGTGCAACGGCATGTCCAACCGGTTCTGGGGATGGGGGAGAGAAGACGATGAATTCTACAGGAGACTAAGAACTGCTGGATTACAGGTAAACCAGGACTGTCCTTTACGTGTCAAAAAGAGACAAGAGATCGCTAAGAATTTGGGTTAATCCCTGAAAATACTCGCAAAATAATGATAAAGCCATTGAATGATTATTATTTTATTATTTTACCTTTATTTTACTAGGCAAGTCAGTTAAGAACAAATTCTTCTTTTCAATGACGGCCTAGGAACAGTGGGTTAACTGCCTATCCAGGGGCAGAACGACAGATTTTGTACCTTGTCAGCTCGGGGATTTGAACTTGCAACCTTTCGGTTACTTGTCCAACGCTCTAACCACTAGGCTACCCTGCCGCCCCATTACCATCAGTATCTGACACATCTACCTTACGTAGTAGAACAACTCAAGAGTACGTTTGCATGTAGATCAGCAAAACGGCTACCGCCACGTCTCTAAATACTATGAATAATATAATCCATCTGTCATTTTCTGTTTGCCAGCTCTTCAGGCCCAGTGGGATAAAAACAGGGTATAAAACCTTTCGCCACATCCATGACCCTGCCTGGAGGAAGAGAGACCAGAAGAGAGTGGCTGCACAAAAACAGGTGGAGATGCATTCACTGGGAACCTCCTACCGTGTTGTATTGCTATGTGTTGCATTCTCAGATAGACGGATACTGGATTGATCTCTTTGGTTGTATTTCTAATCACAGTACTGACGTTGTTTTTCTCTCCTCGTTTTTTGGAAGGAACAATTCAAGGTTGACCCTGACGGCGGGTTGACTAACTTGCAGTACAAGGTGGAGTCGAGACAGGAGCTGACTATTAGTGGAGCCCCTGTCACTGTCCTCAACACCAAACTGGAGTGTGACACAGACAAGACTCCCTGGTGTCTGTTGAACTAAGATGGCCCCCATGATAGACCTATGCTGCCTCTCATCTGGGTTATGTTCATTATCTACCAAACGAAATAAAACCGACTAAAACAGGGAGGGACTACCTGAGCTTCTCCAATGAGAAACACTTGTTTTTGTGTGCCCTAATGAATATGACCCCGGTGCTACAGAGGGGTGCTGTTAACCCCTGCTTACTGTGCTACTTCGGGACAGTTTCTGGTCCTGAGGACATGGCTAAAACAAACAACCGTACCAGGAGACATGGGTACCATATTCTGTCCGGTCCAGAGAAGAGCCTTTGACCTTTGAACCCAGCAACGCCTTCCCTCATCGGAGAGATGGAATGTATTTATAAACTAGCTAAATGACGCGGTCCTTTAGAACTGCGGCGTAGCCGTCTGACTTGCATTCAGAACTGTGAGTGGCTGGATCTCAAGCAGGCCGAACTTCAGGCTCTTTTAAACTACAGACACTTTGCCAATATTGACGACACACGAAAGGAAAGGTGTACTGAAATCGTAAGCAAAGGCCTTTGTGTCTGTTTATCCAGGTGACCGACCAGGACCAACCAGCAGTGGGATGTTGGGTGGTCTGGCTCCTGGGCGTGGTACTAGTGGAACATTGCCTGTCCTTCAGTTGAAGTCTGCTATACTGTCTGGATTCATGTCTTATCATCAGAGTTAGTTTGCTATGAAAGGGTTTTCTTTCTGACATTGTAATGCACCGGGATTGGCATGCCACCTCCATGGTACATAGCGCTGTATTCTCATCCGGTATCCATTGTGACCCATCATGTACTCAACTGGTAGTGAGTTGAGTATTAAGAGTGCCCTTTTGGGTTTGTTGTTGATGGTAAAATCAGCTTTTAAGGTTTACAGTTGTTCTTTATAAAGTTTTCAGAGAACAACTAGATTATGAAAGTATGTTTAGGTAATGTCAAGCATATGTTACAACAGTTTGGCCATATACCATACTGCTGTAATGTCAAGCATATGTTACAACAGTTTGGCCATATACCATACTGCTGTAATGTCAAGCATATGTTACAACAGTTTGGCCATATACCATACTCCTGTAATGTCAAGCATATGTTACAACAGTTTGGCCATATACCATACTGCTGTAATGTCAAGCATATGTTACAACAGTTTGGCCATATACCATACTGCTGTAATGTCAAGCGTACAGTTGAAGTCGGAAGTTTACATACACCTTAGCCAAATACATCTAAACTCAGTTTTTCACACTTTCTGACATTCAATCCCAGTAAAAAATGCCCTGTCTTAGGTCAGTTAGGATCACCACTTTATTTTAATAATGTGAAACGTCAGAATAACAGTAGAGTGATTTATTTCAGCTTTCATTTATTTTATTACATTCCCAGTGGGTCAGAAGTTTACATACACTCAATTAGTATTTGGCAGCATTGCCTTTAAAGTGTTTAAATTGGGTCAAACGTTTCGGGTAGCCTTTCACAAGCTTTCCACAGTAAGTTGGGGGAATTTTGACCCATTCGTCCTGACAGAGCTGGTGTAACTGAGTCAGGTTTGTAGGCCTCCTTACTCACACATGCT
Organism: Oncorhynchus masou masou; assembly: GCF_036934945.1. NCBI lineage: Eukaryota > Metazoa > Chordata > Actinopteri > Salmoniformes > Salmonidae > Oncorhynchus > Oncorhynchus masou. The sequence continues at coordinate 85,296,688 of NC_088243.1, forward strand.
CTTTCAGTTCTGCCCACAAATGTTCTATGGGATTGAGTTCAGGGCTTTGTGATGACCACTCCAATACCTTGACTTTGTTGTCCTTAAGCCTTTTTGCCACAACTTTGGAAGTATGCTTGGGGTCATTGTCCATTTACGACCAAGCTTTAACTTCCTGACTGTTGTCTTGAGATGTTGCTTCAATATATCCACATAATTTCCCTGCCTCATGATGCCATCTATTTTGTGAAGTGCACCAGTCCCTCCTGCAGCAAAGCACCCCCACAACATGATGCTGCCACCCCCGTGCTACACGGTTGGGATGGTATTCTTTGGCTTGCAAGCCTCTCCATTTTTCCTACAAACATAACAATGGTTATTATGGCCAAACAGTTCTAATTTTGTTTCATCAGACCAGAGGACATTTCTCCAAAAAGTACGATTTTTGTCCCCATGTGCAGTTGCAAACCGTAGTCTGGCTTTTATATGGAGGTTTTGGATCAGTGGCTTCTTCATTGCTGAGCGGCCTTTCAGGTTATGTCGATATAGGACTTGTTTTTACTGTGGATATAGATACTTTTGTACCTGTTTCTTCCAGCATCTTCACAAGATCCTTTGCTGTTGTTCTGGAATTGATTTGCACTTTTCACGCCAAAGTACGTTCATCTCTAGGAGACAGAACGCGTCTCCTTCCTGAGTGGTATGACAGCTGTGTGGTCCCAAGGTGTTTATATTTGCGTACTAATGTTTGTACAGACGAACGTGGTACCTTCAGGTGTTTTGAAATTGCTCCCAAGGAAGAACGAGACTTGCAGAGGTCTACAATGTTTTTTTCTGAGGTCTTGGCTGATTTCTTTTGATTTTCCCATGATTTCAAGCAAAGAGGCACTGAGTTTGAAGGTAGGCCTTGAAATACATCCACAGGTACACCTCCAATTCACTAAAATTATGTCAATTAGCCTATCAGAAGCTTCTAAAGCCATGACATCATTTTCTGGAATTTTCCAAGCTTTTTCAAGGCACAGTCAACTTAGTGTATGTAAACTTCTGACCCACTGAAATCTTGATAAGGTGAATTATAATTGAAATAATATGTCTGTAAACAATTTTTGGAAAAATGACTTGTCATGCACAATTTATTTTACCTTTACAAGGTAGATGTCCTAACCGACTTGCCAAAACCATAGTTTGTTTAACAAGCAATCTGTGGTGTGGTTGAAAAACTAGTCTTAAGTACTCCAACCTAAGTGTATGTAAACTTCCGACTTCAACTGTATCGTACTGCTGTAATGTCAAGCGTATGTTACAACAGTTTGGCCATATATCATACTGCTGCAATGTCTTTTAGAATGATTCGACAAGTCAATGGTACCCGAAAAATGTATTTGTACAATATTCAGTATTTATGTAAAGTTATGACTCAAAACCCTGGGAAAAACATGCACATTGTCTTATTCTCATTATAAATGTCTTCATTGTACATATCATTAACATACCTGTATGTATTTTCAATACTGAACATGATCCATTTCAAGATCTGTATGACAGGCCATTGTGCTTAGACTTTTATGTTGACGTTTCTCACTATAATTGAAATTGTAAAGTACTTGCTCCAGTTGAAACCTTCTGAGGAAATGCTAATAAGGGTTCGTTAATAACTGATGGCACTTTGCATGACAGTGTAAATGAAGTTGTGTCACCTCTTGTTTAGATTTCAGGTGCTTAAAGTGACCACTGGCCTGTCATTCCAGGTGTGTTTTTAATCTTCCTGGTCCAGTAAAACTGCCTTTGAAGTCAACCCTGCACTGTCCCGCTGGTTATAGACAAGCCAATTTTTGAATCCACTAGATACTTGTATCACTGCCCCAGAAGTCTACAATAGCCTGTCTGAAATGTAGTATATGGTATTCTACGTTTATAAGATCAGGCATAACTTGTTATGCATTTAAAGTCAGCTCAGGACTGCCGGAGCCTATTTCTGCATCATGACCATGAAACGTTTCATTATTGCATTTAAATAGCCGAGGGCGCAAGCTACCATAAATCCTGTCCATATGCGATAAAAGACTATAGCATATTTATTTTATAAGCACAAACTATGTCTCACTCAATGGCAACTTTGCCTAATTCTGGGGGCAGACGTTTCCCAAAACCCAATGGCGTTCGTTTTCGATTTAGATCGTGATATCATTTGAATATCACAATGAAAACCTTTAGGCTTGTCTACTGAATCATGACTGTGGTGATTTGTCACTTCAGCCCCGCATGTAAAAGCTCCTGTCTGAAGTCTTTTGTCAGGTCATAATTGATCCATCGGCTCTTGATCGACCAGAACACGGCACCGTTTAGGACAGGCCCCATCAGGAAAGGTTTACACTAATCTCTTCAAAGTAGTTTCTGACTCGATGCGACAATACCTCTCAGGCCCTCTGATCTATCTGTTGAGGCGGGGTATGAAGTCCTCGCCTCCCGCCTGGAGAAGGGGCCACATTGAGCCACACTCATCCGCGCAGCATGACGAGAGGAAGCCTGAGCGCGAGATCCCTCAACGGAACATCATCTTTCTCCTTACCATCATACTTTCCTTTTTATGGTGGAGCAACAGACATCTCGTGCTTGACAAACACGATTCTATCAACAACACAGACAAAAAAAAGCGCGATCCTTCAGTATAGAAGTGATTCATTCCGTGGGTCCTTCCGGGGAAGCAGCCGCACAACAAGCCATGCACATCCAGCAACCAGACGGAGGCGCACTGCACCATCCGGCGATGCTGACTTGGACGCATTTTGGAGACACATTCACTTCACCCAGTTTACTAGAGGCGTCTAAGTGGTTATAATCAAGTTCTGTAGAACGGTAAGATTTAAAGTTGAATTTATCTCGTAAATGTTTCCGACTTTTATTGTTATGGTCCAAGGGATAGTAGCATAGATTATAGGTCTCGCTTCGAATTGTTTCGTAAAACTGATGACCTGACTTCTCTATTAATTCCAAATGGAATACGGAATAGGGGTCATTGGGATAATGTATAATTAAGAAAATATAGCAAACTAATGTTTGTTTTCTCTCTGCAGGACAACCGGACAGTCTATAGAGGAACCTTCGTGTGGAGATCCCGCACTATCGACACACCGACAACCAGCTGACTAAACTAGAAGAGGTGTGCAGTAAGCAGCGGTACATGACCGGGACCGAGAATATTCTTCTGGCCTCATCGCTGAGACTGGCCGAGACACGGGTCAAGGTCTGGCTCCAGGACAGGAGAACGCGGTGGAGGAAGGCCCACGGGGACATGGTCGGTGTACGGGAGAGACACGCTCACGGTGAAAAGTTGAGCAAGGAGGAGGATGAGTGGATTTCAGTGGACAATGACGAGTCATGGATGTATTTTTTTAATATGTTTTATATTAGTAAATGCCTTGAGCCCACCACACACATTCATAGTGATTCTTGAATTTTTATTTTTGTCAAACAAGAGAGAATATTGGCGATATTTTACCACTGCGTGGCCTGGCATGGTATGCTTGTGCTCATCAGCTGACAACTAGGCTATGAGTCACTGAAGATTTAGCCATATAATTTGTGTAATGTATTTCATATTCCCCATATCACAACATTCCTTATGTGATTTAATTTTCTCCCCTGCATTCCTTTTACACCTGCAGTTTTTATTGGTTTCCTTTCAGTTTATGTGGCGGCATTTATCCACGTACCGAACCCAGGATATAGGCCTAGCTTTATACCGAACCCAGGATATAGGCCTAGCTATATACCGAACACAGGATATAGGCCTAGTCTTGTACCGAACCCAGGATATAGGCCTAGCCTTGTACCGAACCCAGGATATAGGCATAGCCTCCTATATTGCTGTTGTTTCTGTTCTTAATGTGGAATATTTTGTACTGATCACTGTCTCTATATTGTTGTTTTGACTGATATTTTTTAGCTACTTGATATGTAATTCTCTTGTATTTAAAAAAATAAAAATAAACCTTAGGCTTATAGATGTGAAATGATGAAAAATACATAGGAAAGGCCGTGTCCAAAATAGCAAGTTTGGATTTATTAAAGAACACACTATTTTCTGCAAATAATTATAGGCTACATAAATATATCATTCAAATCGACTAATTCTAATATACTCGGATGACAATAGTGTGATGGACACAAGACTGCAGATATAGCACCAAACTGAGTGACTAATGCATTATGGACCACTACAGACTGTTTATTCGTTTTCAATGGGTTAAGAAGTCGCTCCAGGCATACTGGCCCTCACTTAACCAGGTATTATGTTCCTAGAAGCCAGGTGTGTGGAGGTAAAAGCTTAAAGTCAGACCCAACACTGACATTCTTCTCCCTGATTGACCTTTATGGACTCGAGCTGACAGCGACAGGAAATGTTTGTCCGCGAGAGTAAATAAATCAGACCGTCCGGAGAGAGAGCGACAGCCATAAGGGCACAAAATGTTCCACAATTTGAGCCTAAATATGCTTCAAGGTTAAATTCCTCACGCCATTTGCACACACTGTACATATACCTTTTTTTTTACTATTGTGTTATTGACTGTACGCTTGTTTATTCCATGTGTAACTCTGTGTTGTTGTTTGTGTCGCACTGCTTTGCTTTATCTTGGCCATGTCGCAGTTGTAAATGAGAACTTGTTCTCAACTGGCCTACCTGGTTAAATAAAGGTGAAATAAAAAAAAATAAAAAAATGGCAATTAGGTAGTAGATGGAAGTTTCCATTATGTAGTTATTAAAAATAATACGTGTGGAATTAATTAACATTATTAATAACTAATAAAGTTAAAGTAAATTCGGGGTAAATAAAATTAAAAATAATATTGTTGAATTTAATTAGACATTTTTTTTGCAAATATGTAATTATAGAGAATATTATGAATTCTATCCCAGATCTGATTTGAACAGAATATCAATATTATCTTAAAAAGTAAAAGTTTTTACTCAGCCCGCACTGACCTTTACTGAGACCATTAAAATCCACTAGAGGGCATTGACCACATAGTAGTTCGTATGAATGCATTGACATGGAGGCTACATGTGCCCTTTAAAAATAAATGTATGTAGTTCTGTCCTTGAGCTGTTCTTGTCTATTTTGTGTGGATCCCAAGAAGAGTAGCTGATACTTTTCCAACAGATACTGGGGATCCTAATTAAATGCAAAAAAATAGAGCTCCCAAAGTAACTCATTCATTCACTTGAAATCATTCATTCACCACCAAATTAAATGCAAATGACAATAAATTATTAAACCAGCACAAGATTTGACAAAATTATGCCACTAAACTTTACCCTTGACAAATGTACTTAACTAGGGCAATACTGTAACTATTTGAATTGATAAAGTTATTATTAAAATACTGATTTAGTATCATCAACAACAATGTATATTTAATAAGGGGACTGTTTTATTCAGTCCATTTCTCATTCAATGTACTGAAACCATGAAGGTAATCTGTAATGACCTGATGTTTTCCATGAATGTTCCATTCATCAGAGTTCTATAAACTGCTCGTGTTTTTCATGTCCTTTATACTGTAGCTTACTATGTATAGTAAAATAAATGACAGGCATTTCCTATAACACATCCTATTTCTGTTCCTTTCTGAATAGAGTAACCTCATTCCTTGTAAAAGGGACTTAACTCCAGTTAGCTGATTCAAGGCCTACCATGCAGGGGGACAATAATCACATTTTAACTCAGCTTCACACCCCTGCGTTCCTACAAAAACTCCAACTGCTTAATCCCTCTTTTCAGACCAGCAAATTCTGTCATTAATTGCCAGAGGCAAAATTAATAGTTGTTAATGGCCACCCGAATCAAAGGCTCCGGGGCTAGATCTGCCAGTAAAACCTATTAATTCTATACAGGGGGACTGGGCGGTATGGGATCGGTATAGGGGACAAGAGGGGTGGAGAGTAAACTCCTTAGGGACTCAAAGGGCTCTTTGGCCCTTGGTGGTTCACATCAGCTTCCACAGAGCAGATCATGAAAGATGGAAGCAGGGGGCTTTTGTGGTTCGTCCCTGATTATTTCTCCCCTGAAAGGACTGACATCTGTCCTTGGTTCCTGGGACTGGCTGTTCCTCTGATCTACTGGTACCCCCTCCTCTCCCTCAACAACATCTAAGATGGTAACTACCAAAAGAGGGAGGTAAGGCACCCTGGACATAATGTAAAGAGGACATATTTCCCAGACCTTTGACCTTAGTAAAACAATACCTCTTTAACTGACCTATTCTCAAAAGGAGTTTCATTTAGCAGACCTGTAGGCCTATTCTGTAAAGAACTTTGATTTAGCAGACCTATAGGTCTATTCTGTAAAGGACTTCCATTTAGCAGACCTATAGGCCTATTCTGTAAAGGAGTATCAAATATCAGATCTATAGGCCTATTCTGTAAAGGACTTAAATGATTTTCAGTCATCAGTGGTTTTGGATACCTTGACTAACAAAAAAAAGTCATAGTAAACCTCAGAGATATTTTGTAGTTAATCCCTAGAATTATCAGGGACTAGTCTGATGACTAGTCTGATCTTTGACCTAGAATTAAATTGATCAATAAACCTACAGGTGCCACTGTCAGATATGGGCTATAATGTAGGGAAAAGATGTGGGCTAAAAGATAGGGAAAATATATGGGCTATAAGATAGGAAATAGATATGGTCTATAAGATAGGAAATAGCAGAACAACTCATTTGTGTGAGAATTTTTTTAATGGTTTTCTATTACAAGGCTAATTTCCTAGATTTTAGGGACCATTTGGGGGACGGGACATAGGGAATGATAAACTTGTTATGAGTAAGTTATAATTAGTCAATCATTAACAAGAACATCTCATATTATGGTGCTTCTGATTTAATATGATATCACTTTGCAACATTTAAATAAACGTATATGGATAGGCTATTATTAGTCACAAGTCAATTCAATAGAGCATAAGTCACTCATTCAGACTAACAAAATGGCTGTCATCCGCTAGGCTACACGGTCTTATCTGCGCATGCCCACCACACCTCTGTCACCGACAGTAGAGACCAGGTATTGAGTCTGACGAGTGACAGGCTCTTTCTCAAAGGCTTAGCCTACTGATCCTGGCTCCTAATACAGCACAGTCCAACAATGGTTTCCAGGAGTGATGAGACCGAGACAAGAGCCAGGCTGTCATAAACCTAAAGTAATCACAGACTAATAGATCTGACGTTGCAGTGGTAACTAGAACCGAAACTTGATTTTTGGCATATTGTTACAGCAGAGAAAACCCGACGATATCCTGAGACAAGTGACGGAGACAACTGAACCGGCTCTACTGGCAACCCGCTTCCAGACGTCCACTGATACTGGCAACGAGGTTTGCACGCGCAAGGAACTGCGAGTTATGGATTTCCCGGGAACTGTTCTACTGCTTCTGTTGTGAGGTTTTCTTCTGAATCACCTGTTTTATAACAGTGTTATTGAATATATTATTAGAAATATATAAACTACAACCTATTTGATCATGTACCAACATAGTAAGAAATGTTTTACCATCGAATCCCTGGTTGGGAAAGACGTGAACTCTTCAACTACCGGCGACGAACCGATCAGACCGACAGCGCTGAGGTTCACGGAATCAATTCACCCGGCGCCCTTTGGGAGTTGTTTCCAGAACTCCGGCAGGACTTTATACAGCAGTCCAGACATGATGTTCCCTGACCCGGGCACACACACAGGGAACTCTGGTCTGCCCCTGCATCCCCTCCAGCTTCCATCGCAGCCTTTCTTCAACCCGCATCAGAGAGACACGTTGAATTTCTACCCGTGGGTTCTTCGAAACAGATATCTCGGACACAGGTTCCAAGGTAAGCGAACAAGTACTTTAATTTAACGAATATTGCTAAATTATTTTAAATAATATCATATGTTTGTGCATATCCTTGTTATTGCACACGTATGGGGACATATTACGCACGAGCTAAATTACAATGACTGTAAGCATTAGAATTGAGAACTCACTCTATAGTTCCGTGATGGAAGAAATGTCCTTATGATCCCTGAACATGCAACATGTTGGTAGGGATGGTAATTTATTCAGGAAACTAAAAAGGTCTAAAAAGGTCGTCAACAAAGCAACAAAAACAGGATCAATGCAAATGACTGAAACTACTGTTTGCAGAGGACAAAGTTTCAACATCCACCTATAGTTATTTTATAGGTCTATTCATTATTGCTACATTTTCTGAGATTGGATGCATTAAAATAATCATAAAACAACGCACCCAGGCGTCGAACCCGCCGCTAGATTAAAAAGCCTGTAAAAAACATAAATACATACTTTTCGTCCTTTTCCAGTAGTGATTTAAAAAAAACACTAAGATATGTTTTAATTCAGTGAAAGTAGACTATATTGTTTATTTTTATTCATTTATTCATTTACACATCGAAGCCATTGCACTTTCTTATAATATATGTTCCGATAAGGTTGTTAGGAGATCAATAGTCTAATATGTTTAATAATAATAATAATAATAATAATAGGGTCAATTCAATTAAATGTGTAAGTTGTATGCAATTATTAATAAAATAGGCCTATAATCAAGAATTATTTCACTTTTGCCTGACCATTCGTTTTAGGTTTTACATCATTCAAAGACGTGAGTGGTTTCAAAGTTAATTATAAGTAGTGGTGCAAAAAGTACCCAATTATCATACTTGAGTAAAAGTAAAGATATATTAACAGAAAATTACTAACGTAAAAGTAAAATACGACTTGAATAAAAGTCTAAAAGTATTTGTTTTTTTAAATATACTTAAGCATCAAAAGCACTTTCCTTATATAAATCAAACTGGACGGCACGATTTTCTTGATTTTTAAATGTACGTATAGCCAGGGGCACACTTCAACACTCAGACATAGTTTACAAACGAAGCATTTGTGTTTAGTGAGTCTGCCAGATCAGTGGCAGTAGGGATAACCAGGGATGTTCTCTTGAGAAGTGCGTGAATTTGACCATTTTCCTGTCCTGCTAAGCATTCGAAATGTAACGAGTACTTTTAGGTGCCATAAAATGTATGGAGTAAAAAGTACATTATTTTCTTTAGAAATGTAGTGGAGTAAAAGTAAAAAAAATATATAAATAGTAAAGTGAAGTACAAATACCCCAAAAAACTACTTAGTAGTACTTTAAAGTATTTTTACACCACTGATTATAGGGATTTTTGTTTCTCAAATATTTAGATATAATTACCGTAACTAATATTTAATTAGACAATTTAATGTTCAAAGTTATTTGGATTAAAAGTAACAAAAGACAGGAATAATGTAATATTATTAATTTCTAATCATATTATAGTATTATAACAAATAATAACAGAAATAATAAACAATAAAAAAATAATAACAATATTATTTAATTGAAATTTGTTTTGTGTTCAAATTTTGATTTAAGGGGTGCATATTTCTGATCAGACAATGGACCAGATACGAAAGTCTTTAGGAACCAAATAAATCCATGAGAGAAATTGAATATTAGAAAATCTCAGGATTCAGTGACCAAAACTTTAAATCTTCTTACTCAAGCTATGTGCAGTGCATTCATTCAATATATGGTGAAGATCCTTAATAATTGATGTTGGGTGGTCCTCAAAAAACAAAGCAATTTGTTAAACCAGTGGACAGCAGTAGTTAGCCACATCAGGTGTGCTCTCAGGTATGTTACACTCTGACCAATCAGCCCAGGGCTGTATTCACAGTGTCTCAGGTTATTAGTGCTGATCTAGGATCAGCCTTTTAGATCATTAATGAATGAGATTATGAGGACAAAGGGGGGAATCTGATCCTAGATCAGCACTCCTCTTCTTTACGGTCCTGTCCAGGCAACCTTCAGGGTGTACCTCAGTCAGGTAATCAGTGGGAGTCAGAGGTTGTTGTCACTGTTGCTCAGATCAGGATCTCAGATAAAGTGGTTTTGTTTACAGACACAGCCAATCCACTCACTGATGGTGTCCAATAACCATGAAAACTAGTGTTTAGACAAGGCTAACTACAGACCGGAGGAGTGAGAGGAGAGGATTAGCCATCATGACTGTCACTTACTGTTAGGGATGGATGGGAGATTTATCTTCTTTCATACTCCCCACACTTCCTGGGAGGCTTAGAGAGAGAGAGAGAGAGAGAGAGAGGGAGAGAGAGAGAGACAGAGAGAGAGAGACAGAGAGAGAGAGAGAGAGAGAGAGAGAGAGAGAGAGAGAGAGACAGAGAGAGAGAGACAGAGAGAGAGACAGAGAGAGACAGAGAGAGAGAGAAGTGCAATATAAACAGGTTCGTAGGTCTTACACATGTGAGCAGCTCTTTATATTGGGGTGCATTTCAGTGTGTAATCTCTGGGGTACATTTGAGTGTGTATGAGATTGTTATGGGATTGTTAACATCAGGAAGGAGGGCAGACAGTTCATTCACCCATCTCATCTCCCAATGGTCTGATGGTCTGGAGGTTTGCTTTGACACATTTGTATTCATTAGGAGGTGTTGAATGGCAGGAGGTTAACTGATAGGATAACAGGGCATTGTAAACATTATTTTCCAAACATATTGGATAGTTCGTAGAATACTCCTCTTTTGTTTTTGTTTCCGTCTTTGGTTTATAATCAGACAGAAAAACAATCAATCAATCAATCAATCACTGAAATAAAGACGGACTGTGTGAGGAGGATAAAACATTATGATTGCTTGCATATAAAATCCTAATTGATTAAAAATGTTGTATATAAAGAATCATTTATGCAGGAATTGATAGTTTCCTTTTCACATTCATTAATTAGCTCTCTGCACGTATACTTTATAGTCCATTTAGTGATAAACGGAAATAGACCATCCTTGTCCTTAATAACAGCCATCCGGCTCCCTCTGTATTCATCCATCCAGGGTTAGAATGAGAGATTGGCCCCCACCACTACCCAGTGTGTAGCTGACTGCTGACAAGACCATTCTTGTTGGTGCCAAGGGACTGGTGTTATTGGTGATGAACACAGCTCTCTGGCTGGCGCTGCCATCTGCTCCCTGGTAGTCATGTTGGAGACATGTTCCCCCATGTTCCCCCACCCGCTGACTACAGGCCAGAGTGTTGAAGGCTCATCGCCTGGAGGGTATTCCCTCTGTGGTTGGGGCTGAGCCTTACAGTTTAGGGTTAGTATTCACAAAGAGTCTCGGAGTCGGAGTGTTGATTTAGGATCAGGTCCCCGAGTCCATAAAATTATATTTATTATGCTCTATAAGGCTATATTGATCCTAGATCAGCACTCTTACTGAGTGGAGGTCTGAGCAGAACCAGCATTAGCGTTCAGGCCTAGTGTTCTTATTGATCCTAGATCAGCACTCTTACTGAGTGGAGGTCTGAGCAGAACCAGCATTAGCGTTCAGGCCTAGTGTTCAGCCTGGTAAGTTCCTTCCCAGTCTCAGGCTTCTCCAGGGGGATGTGAGTGAAGGTGACGCCACTAACGCCATACAACAGATGATGCCAGTCTGACTGTCTATCTGAGTGGCTAAACCACCAGCCAGAACTAGCATGGGGTTCACCAGTGTGTGATAGGAGGGAAAATTCTCAAGGAAAATCATATTGTTTCTTTCCTTATCAATGCATTACTATATTAGATGAAAACTACAATAGTTACTGCTGTTAAGAATTAAGACTTTAACACAAGATATATTACATTACATTCTCCTAAATGTATTTAATTTGGCCTAATGCTGAGCTTTACAAAATAAATGTACCACAAAATGGAGATACTATTTAGTTATTTTATTTTAGACCCTAAAACCCTTTTTTTGGACCCTAAAACCAGGATATCCTGTGACTTCTGTGACAGTATGGCTCGTTGGTGTTCAGTGCCCCTTGAGAAGCATTAAGACCAACGTTTTCATCACCTGCAGCTGCAGTGGATCTCTTTTTACATTCTCCTGTTCTACCAGAGTCGCGCTCCTCACATTCTCTCTCTTCAGAGGTGTCTCTATTGTTATCTTCTCTGATGTTCAAAGCATTTTCAGCATGCCAGCTGAAGATGGTTGTTAACGACAGTCCTGTGACAAAAAATATGCATTCTTTAGTTAGCTAACACAGCTGAAGTGCTGGAGAGCATACCGTATTTGTTGCGGACCCCACTATACTGTTATCCATGGCATTGTTAGTGCTATAGCCTATTTATTGTAGCAGTAAGGGGTGCTACAGTGCCTTCAGAAGTATTCACACCCCTTGAGTTTTTCCACATTTTGTTGTGTTACAGCTTGAATTTAAAATGTATTACATTAAGATTTTGTGACACTGGCCTACATACAATAGCCAATGTTTTTAGAATTTTTTACAAATTAATTGAAATGTCTTGAGTCAATAATTATTCAACCCCTTTGTTATGGCAAAACTAAATAAGTTTAGGAGTTAACATTTGCTTAACAAGTCACATAATAAGTTGCATGGATTCACTCTGCGTGCAATAATAGTGTTTAACATTATTTTTTTGCATGTCTACCTCATCTCTGTACCCCACATACAATTATCTATAAGGTCCCTCAGTCGAGCAGTGAATTTCAAAAACAGAATCAACCATAAAGACCAGGGAGGTTTTTCAATGCCTCGCAAAGAAGGACGCCTATTGGTAGATGTGTAAACCAAACAGAAAGCAGACATTGAGTATCCCTTTGAGCTGAAGGTGAAGTTATTAATTACACTTTGGATGGTGTATCAATACACCCAGAACCCTACAAAGATACGGGCGTCCATGAGGCCAATGTTGACTTTAAAACAGTTGCAGAGTTTAATGGCTGTGATAGGAGAAAACTAAGGATGGATCAACAACATTGTAGTTACTCCACAATACTAACCTAATTGACTGAGTGAAGAGAAGGAAGCCTGTACAGAATACAAATATTCCAATTTTTTTATTAAAATTATTATTTTTCTTATTTACAATGACGGCCTGGGAACAGTGGATGAAAGGCCTTGTTCAGGGGCAGAAAACTATTTTTTTTTACATTGTCAGCTCAGGGATTCGATCTAGCTACCTTTCGGTTACACGCCCAACGCTCCAAACAATAGGCTACCTGCCGCCCAAAACATGCATCCGGTTTGCAGCAAGGCACTAAAGTAAAACTGCATAACATTTGGCTAAGAAATGTCCTGAATAAAAAGCGTTATGTTTGGGGCAAATCAAACACAACACATCACTGACTACCACTCTTCATATTTTCAAGCATGGTGGTGGTTGCATCATGTTATGGGTATGCTTGTCATCGGCAAGGACTAGGGAGTTTGGAGCTAACCATGGAGCAAAGCATAGTCAAAATCCTAGTGGAAGACCTGGTTCAGTCAGCTTTCCAACAGACACTGGGAAACAAATTCACATTTCAGCAGTACAATAACCTAAGACATACGGCCAAATATACACTGCATTGACTTAACATGACGACATTGACTGTTCCTGAGTGGCCTAGTTACAGTGTTGACATAAATCTACGTCAAGTCTTGAAAATGGCTGTCTAGCAATGATCAACAACAAACTTAACAGAGCTTGATGAATTAAAAAAATATATATTATGCAAATATTGTACAATCCAGGTGTGCAAAGCTTTTAGAGACTTACCCAGAAAGACTCACAGCTGTAATCACTGCCAAATGTTATTCTGACATGTATTGACTCAGGGGTGTGAATGCTTATGTAAATTAAATATTTCTGTATTTCATTTTCAATACATTTACAAAAATGTCTAAGAACATGTTTTCACTTTGTCATTATGGGGTATTGTATGTAGATGTGTGGGGGGAAAAAATATTTATCCATGTTGAATTCAGGCTGTAACAACAAAATGTGGAATGAGTCAAGGGGTATGAATACTTTCTGAGGGCACTGAGTTTCCAAAACATTAGGGGGTCTCCAACCTTTTCTAGCATAAGAGCTACTTCAAAAAAAAATGTAACATGTCACAAGTTACACATTTTTTTCTTAGTCATTAAATAGGCCCATTCTTCTCTTCTCCCCTGCAACTCTTCCCCGGGTCCTTGGTGTACAAGATATGTGTTTTCTGTCAATATAGGTGGGAATATAATGGTTAATAAACAACTCTTCCCCGGGCCCTTGGTGTACAAGCGAAAGTAGTGCGCTGTATTTTATGCCAATATACCTTGTAAAATAACAGTTCACAAACAACTCTAAGGGAGGCCTTATAAAATCTGCGATTTTTTTTCTCCCAAATTCTGTTTTATATTTTCCCAAATTCAATATACTTTTCTCCGTTTTAGTTTTCCTGGTTTTAGTTTAGTTTTTCGCAATCAAAAATAAAATTGTTCATAGAGAAACAACGAAATTGGACGTTCTGTGTTGATGGCAATACTAAAATCATATCACATTTGTTTTTAGGTCTGGAAGAAAACAAACACATTCAGATGTTTTTTTTTTTGTAATTCCCCTTTAATTGCGCATCTAGCGAGTGAGGATTGTGCCATCTAATGTGCTGCTCTAGCGATGGTTCTAGTGGCAAAGTTAGGAAATAACAAATAATAGATACAAATGATATACTCATGATATACTTCTGCCAGGTAAGCAAGCCTACTTTGCAGTTAACATTTCATTGAGAAGGTTTGGGGGAAAGTATTTCTGTCAACCCACAAGACGTTAATCACATCAAATCGCCACACAGGGAGTGATTAACAAACACATGCACCACGCAGACATACAGGAGCAATATTGCTGGAAATTAATTGGCAAATAGCGTGTTAGGTTTGCCTTTTTAAACCAGTAGTAGCTAACCAGGGGTGGGATAATGTCAATCTTGCGTCGATAAGATAGTATATTCGAACTTGCTGTGTCTGATGTTGGTGAGATTTGTTAATGACAGTATGCGGTGGAACACATGAAAATCACATTACCTTCAGAATTGTTTGGCAAACTACTCAGCGGTAGCTACTGGTAGCTGGCGATCGACCTGTTGGAGACCACTGAGACACAGACTGTCCAGGTGAATCCAGGTGAAGGCTATGGTCCCATATTCATGTCACTTGTTAAATCCACTTCAAACAGTGTAGATGAAGGGCAGGAGACAGGTTAAAGAAGGATTTTTAAGCCTTGAGTCAATTGAGTATGTGTGCCATTCAGAGGGTGAATGGGTAAGACAAAATATTTAACTACCTTTGAACGGGGTATGGTAGTAGGAGCTAGGCGCACCGGTTTGTGTGAAGAACTGCAACGCTGCTGAGTGTTTCGCGCTCAACAGTTTCCTGTATGTATCAAGATTGGTTCACCACCCAAAGGACATCCAGCCAATTTGACACAACTGTGAGAAGCATTGGAGTCAACATGGGCCAGCATCCCTGTGGAACGCTTTCGACACCTTGTAGAGTCCATGCCCAGAGGAATTGAGTCTGTTCTGAAGGGAAAATGGGGGAGGGGTACAACGCAATAGGACGGTGTTCTTAATGTTTGATACACTCGGTGTATATTCATCTGTGCATGTTGATAAACATTGTTGTAGCATTGTTTTGAATAGAAGCTGAGGATACCTGCTATTAGCTATTATTACCTGGTGCTAATAAGAAAGATTATTTCTTTATTTGATATATTAGGATCCCCATTAGTCGACGCCGATGGCGACAGCTAGTCTTACTGGGGTCTGACACATAACGAAAAAGACATTACAGACAAAATACTTTACAATTGACACACATTTGGGGCGGCAGGTAGCCTAGTGGTTAGAGCGTCAGGCCAGTTGCTGAATCTAATCCCTGAGCTGACAAGGTAGGCCGTCATTGTAAATAACAATTTGTTCTTAATAACTGACTTGCCTAGTTAAATAAATGTAAAACATTAATGTGTGTGTGCATCTATCAGTTACACATACATGTCAGTTCATACACACAACAAGTAGGTCACATGGGGGAGAGGTGGTGTTGCTGTTCACTTCTGCTACATAAGATGGAAGGACGTTCCAGGCACTCATGGCTCTGTGTAATACTGTACCTTTTCTTGAATTTGTCCTGGACCTGGGGACTGTGAAAAGACCCATGGTGGCATGTCTGGTGGGGTAACTATGTGTGTCAGTGCTGTGTGTTAAGTTGACTTTGCAAACCATTTTGCATTGCAACAAGTTGATAGGTTTCCTGTTAGAACCAGTAAAAGCCTCTTTACCACTCTTGGGTAGCGGAATGACTTTTGCCGCTGGTAATTCCAGGCATGTCAAAGAAGATATTAAAAGTTGACCATAAGCAGATGTGATTTTTTATGCTAGGCGAGAAATGCACGGTTGTTTCCAAAAAAACTGTGCTTTCATTGAACTCATTTAACAGTCTGTAGTAGAGAGCCAGGTCAGTTTCGAACTAGGTTTATATTAGCATGACATTATTCCTATAATATTGTAGTGTGTGCAAAGCTGTCATTAAGACAAAGGGTGGCTACTTTGAAGAATCTGAAATATAAACTATATTTTGATTTGTTTAACACTTTTTTTGGTTACTACATGATTCCATATGTGTTATTTCATAGTTTTGATGTCTTCACTATTATTCTACAATGTAGAAAATAGTAAAACATAAAGAAAAACCCTTGAATGAGTAGGTGTGTTGAAACTTTTCACTGCTACTGTATACAAATTATCATAATGTCACAATATAAAGAGGAGAAAAGTCACTGAACAGGCCATCTACAGTGGTAATATAATCCTCTATTTCTGAATCAACCTGCCATCTACAGTGGTAATATAATCCTCTATTTCTGAATCAACCTGCCATCTACGGTGATAATATAATCCTCTATTTCTGAATGAACTTGCCATCCAGTATGGTAAGATACTCCTCTAGTTCTGAATGAACCTGCCATCCAGTGTGGTAAGATACTCCTCTAGTTCTGAATGAACCTGCCATCCACAGTGGATACCCCATAGCTTCTGAATGAAGTGGGAATCAGTATTGAAACTAGATGATCTACACTGAACACAATTATAAATGCAACATGCAACAATTTCAATGATTTGACTGAGTTACAGTTCATATAAGGAAAACTGTCAATTTAATTAAATTCATTAGGACCTAATCTATGGATTTCACATGACTGAGAATACATACACTACCGGTCAAACGTTTTAGAACACCTACCTCATTCAAGGGTTTGCCTTTATTTGTATTATTTTCTATGAAATAACACATATGGAATCATGTCGTAAACAAAAAGTGTTAAACAAATCAAAATATATTTTAGATTTGAGATTCTTCAAAGTAGCCACCTTTTCCCTTGATGACAGCTTTGCACACTCTTGGCATTCTCTCAACCGGCTTCTCTCAATGCTTTTCCAACAGTCTTAAAGGAGTTCCCACATATACTGAGCACTTATTGGCTGCTTTTCCTTCACTCTGCGGTCCGACTCATCCCAAACCATCTCAATTTGGTTGAGGTTGCGGGATTGTGGAGATCAGGTCATCTGATGCATCACTCCATCACATTCCTTTTTGGTAAAATAGCCATTACACAGCCTGGAGGATTGTTGGGTCATTGTCCTGTTGAAAAACAAATTATAGTTCCACTAAGCACAAACCAGATGGGATTGTGTTTCACTGCAGAATGCTGTGGTATCCATGGTGGTTAAGTGTACCTTAAATTCTAAATACATCACAGACAGTTTCAAAAGCAAAGCACCCCACACCATAACACCTCCTCCTCCATGCTTCATGATGGGAACCACACATGCAGAGATCATCCGTTCACCCACACTGTGTCTCACAAAGACACAGAGACGGGATCCAAAAATCTCCAATTTGGATTCCAGACCAAAGGACAAATTTCCACCGGCCTAATTTCCATTTCTCGTGTTTCTTGTCCCAAGCAAGTCTCTTCTTCTTATTGGTGTCCTTTATAAGTGTTTTTTTGTTGTTGCAGCAATTCAACCGTGAAGGCCTGATTCACACAGTCTCCTCTGAACAGTTGATGTTGAGATGTGTCTGTTACTTGAACTCGGTGAAGCATTTATTTGGGCTGCAAATTCTGAGGCTGGTAACTGTAATGAACTTATCCTCTGCAGCAGAGGTAACTCTGAGTCTTCCATTCCTGTGGCGGTCCTCATGAGAGCGAGTTTCATCATAGCGCTTGATAGTTTTTGTGATTGCACTTGAAGAAACTTTCAAATTCTTGAAATATTATGTATTGTCTGACCTTCATGCCCTAAGGTAATGATGAACTGTCATTCTCTTAGCTTATTTGAGCTGTTCTTGCCATAATATGGACTTGGTCTTTTACCAAATAGGGCTATCTTCTGTATACCACCCCTACCTAACTGATTGGCTCAAATGCATTAAGAAGGAAATAAATTCCACAACTTTTAAGAAGGCACACCTGTGAATTGAAATGCATCCCAGGTGACTACCTCATGAAGCTGGTTGAGAGAATGCCAATAGTAAGGCTGTCATCAAGGTAAAGGGTGGCTACTTTGAAGAATCTCAAATATAAAATATATTATGATTTGTTTAACACTTTTTTGGTTACTATATGATTCCATATGTGTTATTTCATAGTTTTGATGTCTTCACTATTATTCAACAATGTAGAAAAATAGTTAAAAATAAAAAATAAAAACCCTTGAATGAGTAGCTGTTCTAAAACTTTTAGTGTTGTGAAACGGTAGTGTATATGCATCTATTGGTCACAGATACCTTAAAAAAAGGTAGGGGCGTGGATCAGAAAATCAGTCAGTGTCTGATGTGACCACCAAATGATGCATGCAGCACGACACATCTCCTTCGCATACAGTTGATCAGGCTGTTCATTGTGCCACTTCAATGTTGTGCCACTTCAATGGCTGTGCTAAGTTGCTGGATATTGGTGGGAACTGGAACATGCTGTTGTACATGTCGATCCAGAGCATCCCAAACATGCTCAATGGGTGACATGTCTGGTGAGTATGCAGGCCATGGAAGAACTGGGACATTTTCAGCTTCCAGGAATTATGTACTGATCATTGAGACATGGGGCCGTGCATTATCAAGCTGAAACATGAGGTGATGGTGGCGGATGAATGGCACGACAATAGGCTTCAAGATCTCATCAAGGTATCTCTATGGATTTAAATTGCCATCAATAAAATGCAATTGTGTGCATTGTCCATAGCTTATGCCTGCCCATACCATTACCCCACCCCCACCATGGGGCACTTTGTTAACAATGTTGACATCAGCAAACCACTCGCCCACACAATGCCACACACACTGTCTGCCATCTGCCCGGTACAGTTGAAACTGGGATTCGTCCGTGAAGAGCACACTTCTCCAGCGTGCCAGCGGCCATCGAAGGTGAGCATTTGCCCACTTACATCGGTTACGACGCCGAACTCCAGTTAGGTCAAGACCCCGGTGAGGACAACGAGCATGAAGATGGTTTCTGAAAGTTCGTGCAGAAATTCTTTGGTTGTGCAAACAAAACAGTTTCATCAGCCCTCCGGGTGGCTGGTCTCAGATGATCCCGCAGGGGAAGAAGCCGGATGTTGAGGTCCTGGGCTGGCTTGGTTACATGTGGTCTGCGGTTGTGAGGGCAGTTGGACATACTGCCAAATTTTCTAAAACGACGTTGGTGGCAGCTTATGGTAGAGAAATTAACATTCAGTTTTCTAGTTACAGCTCTGATGGGCATTCCTGCAGTCAGCATTCCAATTGCATGCTCCCTCAAAACTTGAGACATCTGTGGCATTGTGTTGTATGAGAAAATTGCACATTTTAATGTGACCTTTTATTGTCCCCAGCACTGTGTAATGATCATCCTGTTTAATCAGCTTCTTGATATGACACACCTGTCAGGTGGATGGATTATCTTGGTAAAGGGGAAATGCTCACTAACAGGGATGTAAACAAATTTGTGCACAATTTTTTTATTTTGTGCATTTGGAATGTATCTGTGATCTTTAATTTCAGCCCATGAAACATGGGAACACTTTACATGTTGCGTTTATATTTTTTTTTAGTATACTTGGGGCTCCCAAGTGGCGCAACGGTCTATGGTCACTGTATGTTAGTGCTAGAGGCATCACTACAGACACCCTGGTTCAAATCCAGGCTGTATCACAACTGGCTGTGATTGGGAGTCCCATAGGGTCTCACAATTGGCCCAGCGTCATTTGGCCGGTGTAGGCTGTCGTTGTAAATAAGAATTTGTTCTTAACTGACTTCCCTGGTTAAATAAATAAAAATACTTCAAGTTTTATTGAGTAAGAAGAAGAAAAAAAGAAAAAAAAGAAAAGATAAGTATTCACAAAGATTTATGGAATAACTCACTTTAAATTACACTACTAAAATGTGATTCATGTCTTTGTTACATTGGCACACCTATGCAATGTCCTATTTAAAGTTTTTTATTTTGAAACACTTTGATCTGAATAGCAAACATAACATTTCTCTCACAATAAACATATGCTTATAAAAAAATTAGGCACTTGAGCAAATTTCAGGTTTGCTGAGTGCAAACTTGAACTGTGTGAAAATTCTGTGCAACTTCCAGCACACGTTTGCTGAGGCTGTACCCACTTTAAGTTACTGTTTCAAAAAGTATTCTACTGTGGCTATTTGATCATAATGTAGGCTTAACAGAGTAGCCTACCATCAACAACAATTGAGAAATTGTATGTTGGTCAATATAGGACTACATTCTGTGAGTAAAAATAAATAAATAAGACATTACCCTGTTTATCCACTTGTCCTTCAGACAAGGAGGTGACTGAACATGTTGTGGTGTTGATGCAGGACACCACTTTACAAAATTAAAGATGTTTAATTATTCCCATACCATAATTACAGAGAATCAGACAAATGATTCTACCCTCTGCCTATTGGCTACATAGATCATAATTACAGAGAATCAGACAAATGATTCTACCCTCTGCCTATTGGCTACTTAGATCATAATTACAGAGAATCAGACAAATGATTCTACCCTCTGCCTATTGGCTACTTAGATCCTAATTACAGAGAATCAGACAAATGATTCTACCCTCTGCCTATTGGCTACATAGATCATAATTACAGAGAATCAGACAAATGATTGTACCCTCTGCCTATTGGCTACTTAGATCATAATTACAGAGAATCAGACAAATGATTCTACCCTCTGCCTATTGGCTACTTAGATCCTAATTACAGAGAATCAGACAAATGATTATACCCTCTGCCTATTGGCTACTTAGATCATAATTACAGAGAATCAGACAAATGATTCTACCCTCTGCCTATTGGCTACTTAGCTTATTCAAGCATGTCTCAAAATACAACATGGCCCCTTAATTAAAGACAAAAAAAAAGCTTTTACCTGACTCGCTTTTCAAAGATGTACAGCTTTTCTTCTCTAACATTTACATTTACATTTAAGTCATTTAGCAGACGCTCTTATCCAGAGCGACTTACAAATTGGTGAATTCACCTTCTGACATCCAGTGGAACAGCCACTTTACAATAGTGCATCTAAATCATTTAAGGGGGGGGTGAGAAGGATTACTTTATCCTATCCTAGGTATTCCTTGAAGAGGTGGGGTTGTAGGAAGAAATCACTCCCCCATTGCTGACAACAAATAATATATAACTGGGCTAATAACTCACTAAATAGCAAGGATATGAACAAATGTGCACATTTCGCTACATGCAGCTCTCGCTTTGATCTCAAAACAAGCGCATCTACTCATGACCGCTCATCCTGTAAAGACAGTCCAGTTCAAAGTGAATGGCACAGATCCATATATGGCAATGGTCTATTTACATATAGGCCTACTGCAGCTCTGATTGGTTATGCCACACTGGTCTGGTCTGTGTAGAGTACGGGGCCTGACTCGTGCCTGTTAGTGTTTAACTAAGTTGGAAAACTAGAAAGTTGAGTGAAGTTCAATCTAGTGCGTCGCTCTGTGCGGTAGTCCCAGGGGTGCGCACGAGCCCAGCTGAAGGCCTCAGTTTAGCTGAACTCGGCTAGCCGAACTGAACGAGTGTGCTCACAAACTCCTTTAAAAGACCGTCGCTTGAAAAATGAGAAAATAAGCAGCAATGGTAAAAGACCTTCGCTTGAAAAATGAGAATAAAATCAGCAATGGTACTGTTTGTCCCTTTTGCGATGCCATAGCCAGTATACACTTCCTCAAAATAGTCAGAATTAACCTAAGATAACTCAAGAAATTTGTAATTAATTTTGACGTTTAGTCACGCAATTTTACATCTAACTAAGATGTTGACCAATCACCGACGAAGAGGCGTAGACTTCGGCTCCAAACTTCGGCTTGCTTTCAGAAAAAAAATGTGTGTTCCCGAACAACCAAAAAAACCCTCACCGAAGTCAAAAACAAACAAAATGTCATCATAATATGTGCACGAACTCTACCGACCTGTTTCAGCTGGGAAGAATGCAGACACCTTTATTATTAGAGGGAACATTGGTCATGACCTTGATATATCAGAGGTTTCTTTTTTCTTTCAAATGTTCTTCTCTCTCTCTCTCTATCTCTCTCTCTCTCTCTCTCTCTCTGTGTGTGTGTGTGTGTGTGTGTGTGTGTGTGTGTGTGTGTGTGTGTGTGTGTGTGTGTGTGTGTGTGTGTGTGTGTGTGTGTGTGTGTGTGTGTGTGTGTGTGTGTGTGTGTGTGTGAGGAACCAATAGGCTCGTTGTTGAAAGTCCCTGGAGACGGATGTCGTCCATGTTGGCTGAACCAACATGTCAATCATTCAACTCTACTATTTCCTAACTGTGATGAAATTCAGCACTACTATTTCCTAACTGTGATGACATTCAAACGTTATGTGTAATGCATACAGTATATCATCTCCTTAACGATAAATCTGTCTACATACTAGAACAAGCATGTGGAATGAGGTGTGGTAGCATTGTGAAATGAAGGGATAATGTCACAACCAAACATTAGTAGCGTTTACCTGTACATTAATCAATTACTCACGTTATGGGAAAGTGTCATGAATGATGAGTCAAGTGAAGATGACATCGGTGCACATTGATATGGCTGATACTGGCCTAGAGAGCAACATGCAATACATATCAATACTGATGTCCTGCTTAGCAACATGCAATACATATCAATACTGATGTCCTGCTTAGCAACATGCAATACATATCAATACTGATGTCCTGCTTAGCAACATGCAATACATATCAATACTGATGTCCTGCTTAGCAACATGCAATACATATCAATACTGATGTCCTGCTTAGCAACATGCAATACATATCAATACTGATGTCCTGCTTAGTAACATGCAATACATATCAATACTGATGTCCTGCTTAGTAACATGCAATACATATCAATACTGATGTCCTGCTTAGTAACATGCAATACATATCAATACTGATGTCCTGCTTAGCAACATGCAATACATATCAATACTGATGTCCTGCTTAGCAACATGCAATACATATCAATACTGATGTCCTGCTTAGCAACATGCAATACATATCAATACTGATGTCCTGCTTAGCAGCATGCAATACATATCAATACTGATGTCCTGCTTAGCAACATGCAATACATATCAATACTGATGTCCTGCTTAGTAACATGCAATACATATCAATACTGATGTCCTGCTTAGCAGCATGCAATACTGATGTCCTGCTTAGCAACATGCAATACATATCAATACTGATGTCCTGCTTAGCAACATGCAATACATATCAATACTGATGTCCTGCTTAGTAACATGCAATACATATCAATACTGATGTCCTGCTTAGCAACATGCAACACTGATGTCCTGCTTAGCAACATGCAATACATATCAACACTGATGTCCTGCTTAGTAACATGCAATACATATCAACACTGATGTCCTGCTTAGCAACATGCAATACATATCAATACTGATGTCCTGCTTAGCAACATGCAATACATATCAATACTGATGTCCTGCTTAGCAACATGCAATACATATCAATACTGATGTCCTGCTTAGTAACATGCAATACATATCAACACTGATGTCCTGCTTAGCAACATGCAATACATATCAATACTGATGTCCTGCTTAGCAACATGCAATACATATCAATACTGATGTCCTGCTTAGTAACATGCAATACATATCAACACTGATGTCCTGCTTAGCAACATGCAATACATATCAATACTGATGTCCTGCTTAGCAACATGCAATACATATCAATACTGATGTTCTGCTTAGCAACATGCAATACATATCAATACTGATGTCCTGCTTAGCAACATGCAATACATATCAATACTGATGTCCTGCTTAGCAACATGCAATACTGATGTCCTGCTTAGCAACATGCAATACTGATGTCCTGCTTAGCAACATGCAATACATATCAATACTGATGTCCTGCTTAGTAACATGCAATACATATCAACACTGATGTCCTGCTTAGTAACATGCAATGTGCTTCAACACTGATGTCCTGCTTAGCAACATGCAATACATATCAACACTGATGTCCTGCTTAGTAACATGCAATGTGCTTCAACACTGATGTCCTGCTTAGCAACATGCAATACATATCAACACTGATGTCCTGCTTAGTAACATGCAATGTGCTTCAACACTGATGTCCTGCTTAGCAACATGCAATACATATCAATACTGATGTCCTGCTTAGTAACATGCAATACATATCAACACTGATGTCCTGCTTAGTAACATGCAATGTGCTTCAACACTGATGTCCTGCTTAGCAACATGCAATACATATCAATACTGATGTCCTGCTTAGCAACATGCAATACATATCAATACTGATGTCCTGCTTAGCAACATGCAATACATATCAATACTGATGTCTTGCTTAGCAACATGCAATACATATCAACACTGATGTCCTGCTTAGTAACATGCAATGTGCTTCAACACTGATGTCCTGCTTAGCAACATGCAATACATATCAATACTGATGTCCTGCTTAGCAACATGCAATACATATCAATACTGATGTCCTGCTTAGTAACATGCAATACATATCAATACTGATGTTCTGCTTAGCAACATGCAATACATATCAATACTGATGTCCTGCTTAGTAACATGCAATACATATCAATACTGATGTCCTGCTTAGTAACATGCAATGTGCTTCAATACTGATGTCCTGCTTAGCAACATGCAATACATATCAACACTGATGTCCTGCTTAGCAACATGCAATACATATCAATACTGATGTCCTGCTTAGCAACATGCAATACTGATGTCCTGCTTAGCAACATGCAATACATATCAATACTGATGTCCTGCTTAGTAACATGCAATACATATCAATACTGATGTCCTGCTTAGCAACATGCAATACTGATGTCCTGCTTAGCAACATGCAATACTGATGTCCTGCTTAGCAACATGCAATACTGATGTCCTGCTTAGCAACATGCAATACTGATGTCCTGCTTAGCAACATGCAATACTGATGCCCTGCTTAGCAACATGCAATACATATCAATACTGATGTCCTGCTTAGCAACATGCAATACTGATGTCCTGCTTAGCAACATGCAATACTGATGTCCTGCTTAGCAACATGCAATACTGATGCCCTGCTTAGCAACATGCAATACATATCAATACTGATGCCCTGCTTAGCAACATGCAATACATATCAATACTGATGTCCTGCTTAGCAACATGCAATACATATCAATACTGATGTCCTGCTTAGCAACATGCAATACATATCAATACTGATGTCCTGCTTAGCAACATGCAATACTGATGTCTTGCTTAGCAACATGCAATACATATCAATACTGATGTCCTGCTTAGCAACATGCAATACATATCAATACTGATGTCCTGCTTAGCAACATGCAATACATATCAATACTGATGTCCTGCTTAGTAACATGCAATACATATCAATACTGATGTCCTGCTTAGCAACATGCAATACTGATGTCCTGCTTAGCAACACACAATACATATCAATACTGATGTCCTGCTTAGCAACATGCAATACATATCAATACTGATGTCCTGCTTAGCAACATGCAATACTGATGTCCTGCTTAGCAACATGCAATACATATCAATACTGATGTCCTGCTTAGCAACATGCAATACATATCAATACTGATGTCCTGCTTAGCAACATGCAATACATATCAATACTGATGTCCTGCTTAGCAACATGCAATACTGATGTCCTGCTTAGTAACATGCAATACATATCAATACTGATGTCCTGCTTAGCAACATGCAATACATATCAATACTGATGTCCTGCTTAGCAACATGCAATACATATCAATACTGATGTCCTGCTTAGTAACATGCAATACATATCAATACTGATGTCCTGCTTAGCAACATGCAATACTGATGTCCTGCTTAGTAACACACAATACATATCAATACTGATGTCCTGCTTAGCAACATGCAATACATATCAATACTGATGTCCTGCTTAGCAACATGCAATACTGATGTCCTGCTTAGCAACATGCAATACATATCAATACTGATGTCCTGCTTAGTAACATGCAATACATATCAATACTGATGTCCTGCTTAGCAACATGCAATACATATCAATACTGATGTCCTGCTTAGCAACATGCAATACTGATGTCCTGCTTAGTAACACACAATACATATCAATACTGATGTCCTGCTTAGCAACATGCAATACATATCAATACTGATGTCCTGCTTAGCAACATGCAATACATATCAATACTGATGTCCTGCTTAGCAACATGCAATACTGATGTCTTGCTTAGCAACATGCAATACTGATGTCCTGCTTAGCAACATGCAATACTGATGTCCTGCTTAGCAACATGCAATACTGATGTCCTGCTTAGCAACATGCAATACTGATGCCCTGCTTAGCAACATGCAATACATATCAATACTGATGTCCTGCTTAGCAACATGCAATACTGATGTCCTGCTTAGCAACATGCAATACTGATGTCCTGCTTAGCAACATGCAATACTGATGCCCTGCTTAGCAACATGCAATACATATCAATACTGATGCCCTGCTTAGCAACATGCAATACATATCAATACTGATGTCCTGCTTAGCAACATGCAATACATATCAATACTGATGTCCTGCTTAGCAACATGCAATACATATCAATACTGATGTCCTGCTTAGCAACATGCAATACTGATGTCTTGCTTAGCAACATGCAATACATATCAATACTGATGTCCTGCTTAGCAACATGCAATACATATCAATACTGATGTCCTGCTTAGCAACATGCAATACATATCAATACTGATGTCCTGCTTAGTAACATGCAATACATATCAATACTGATGTCCTGCTTAGCAACATGCAATACTGATGTCCTGCTTAGCAACACACAATACATATCAATACTGATGTCCTGCTTAGCAACATGCAATACATATCAATACTGATGTCCTGCTTAGCAACATGCAATACTGATGTCCTGCTTAGCAACATGCAATACATATCAATACTGATGTCCTGCTTAGCAACATGCAATACATATCAATACTGATGTCCTGCTTAGCAACATGCAATACATATCAATACTGATGTCCTGCTTAGCAACATGCAATACTGATGTCCTGCTTAGTAACATGCAATACATATCAATACTGATGTCCTGCTTAG
The DNA here is from genome assembly GCF_036934945.1 of Oncorhynchus masou masou. Lineage (NCBI taxonomy): Eukaryota > Metazoa > Chordata > Actinopteri > Salmoniformes > Salmonidae > Oncorhynchus > Oncorhynchus masou. The sequence goes on from NC_088243.1 coordinate 85,324,277, forward strand.
CAACATGCAATACATATCAATACTGATGTCCTGCTTAGCAACATGCAATACATATCAATACTGATGTCCTGCTTAGTAACATGCAATACATATCAATTCTGATGTCCTGCTTAGCAACATGCAATACTGATGTCCTGCTTAGTAACACACAATACATATCAATACTGATGTCCTGCTTAGCAACATGCAATACATATCAATACTGATGTCCTGCTTAGCAACATGCAATACTGATGTCCTGCTTAGCAACATGCAATACATATCAATACTGATGTCCTGCTTAGTAACATGCAATACATATCAATACTGATGTCCTGCTTAGCAACATGCAATACATATCAATACTGATGTCCTGCTTAGCAACATGCAATACTGATGTCCTGCTTAGTAACACACAATACATATCAATACTGATGTCCTGCTTAGCAACATGCAATACATATCAATACTGATGTCCTGCTTAGCAACATGCAATACATATCAATACTGATGTCCTGCTTAGCAACATGCAATACTGATGTCTTGCTTAGCAACATGCAATACATATCAATACTGATGTCCTGCTTAGCAACATGCAATACATATCAATACTGATGTCCTGCTTAGCAACATGCAATACATATCAATACTGATGTCCTGCTTAGTAACATGCAATACATATCAATACTGATGTCCTGCTTAGCAACATGCAATACTGATGTCCTGCTTAGCAACACACAATACATATCAATACTGATGTCCTGCTTAGCAACATGCAATACATATCAATACTGATGTCCTGCTTAGCAACATGCAATACTGATGTCCTGCTTAGCAACATGCAATACATATCAATACTGATGTCCTGCTTAGCAACATGCAATACATATCAATACTGATGTCCTGCTTAGCAACATGCAATACATATCAATACTGATGTCCTGCTTAGCAACATGCAATACTGATGTCCTGCTTAGTAACATGCAATACATATCAATACTGATGTCCTGCTTAGCAACATGCAATACATATCAATACTGATGTCCTGCTTAGCAACATGCAATACATATCAATACTGATGTCCTGCTTAGTAACATGCAATACATATCAATACTGATGTCCTGCTTAGCAACATGCAATACTGATGTCCTGCTTAGTAACACACAATACATATCAATACTGATGTCCTGCTTAGCAACATGCAATACATATCAATACTGATGTCCTGCTTAGCAACATGCAATACTGATGTCCTGCTTAGCAACATGCAATACATATCAATACTGATGTCCTGCTTAGTAACATGCAATACATATCAATACTGATGTCCTGCTTAGCAACATGCAATACATATCAATACTGATGTCCTGCTTAGCAACATGCAATACTGATGTCCTGCTTAGTAACACACAATACATATCAATACTGATGTCCTGCTTAGCAACATGCAATACATATCAATACTGATGTCCTGCTTAGCAACATGCAATACATATCAATACTGATGTCCTGCTTAGTAACATGCAATACATATCAATACTGATGTCCTGCTTAGCAACATGCAATACATATCAATACTGATGTCCTGCTTAGCAACATGCAATACTGATGTCCTGCTTAGCAACATGCAATGTGCTTCAACACTGATGTCCTGCTTAGCAACATGCAATACATATCAACACTGATGTCCTGCTTAGCAACATGCAATACATATCAATACTGATGTCCTGCTTAGTAACATGCAATGTGCTTCAATACTGATGTCCTGCTTAGCAACATGCAATACATATCAACACTGATGTCCTGCTTAGCAACATGCAATACATATCAATACTGATGTCCTGCTTAGCAACATGCAATACTGATGTCCTGCTTAGCAACATGCAATACATATCAATACTGATGTCCTGCTTAGTAACATGCAATACATATCAATACTGATGTCCTGCTTAGCAACATGCAATACTGATGTCCTGCTTAGCAACATGCAATACTGATGTCCTGCTTAGCAACATGCAATACTGATGTCCTGCTTAGCAACATGCAATACTGATGTCCTGCTTAGCAACATGCAATACTGATGCCCTGCTTAGCAACATGCAATACATATCAATACTGATGTCCTGCTTAGCAACATGCAATACTGATGTCCTGCTTAGCAACATGCAATACTGATGTCCTGCTTAGCAACATGCAATACTGATGCCCTGCTTAGCAACATGCAATACATATCAATACTGATGCCCTGCTTAGCAACATGCAATACATATCAATACTGATGTCCTGCTTAGCAACATGCAATACATATCAATACTGATGTCCTGCTTAGCAACATGCAATACATATCAATACTGATGTCCTGCTTAGCAACATGCAATACTGATGTCTTGCTTAGCAACATGCAATACATATCAATACTGATGTCCTGCTTAGCAACATGCAATACATATCAATACTGATGTCCTGCTTAGCAACATGCAATACATATCAATACTGATGTCCTGCTTAGTAACATGCAATACATATCAATACTGATGTCCTGCTTAGCAACATGCAATACTGATGTCCTGCTTAGCAACACACAATACATATCAATACTGATGTCCTGCTTAGCAACACACAATACATATCAATACTGATGTCCTGCTTAGCAACATGCAATACATATCAATACTGATGTCCTGCTTAGCAACATGCAATACTGATGTCCTGCTTAGCAACATGCAATACATATCAATACTGATGTCCTGCTTAGCAACATGCAATACATATCAATACTGATGTCCTGCTTAGCAACATGCAATACATATCAATACTGATGTCCTGCTTAGCAACATGCAATACTGATGTCCTGCTTAGTAACATGCAATACATATCAATACTGATGTCCTGCTTAGCAACATGCAATACATATCAATACTGATGTCCTGCTTAGCAACATGCAATACATATCAATACTGATGTCCTGCTTAGTAACATGCAATACATATCAATACTGATGTCCTGCTTAGCAACATGCAATACTGATGTCCTGCTTAGTAACATGCAATACATATCAATACTGATGTCCTGCTTAGCAACATGCAATACATATCAATACTGATGTCCTGCTTAGCAACATGCCATACATATCAATACTGATGTCCTGCTTAGTAACATGCAATGTGCTTCAACACTGATGTCCTGCTTAGCAACATGCAATACATATCAATACTGATGTCCTGCTTAGTAACATGCAATACATATCAATACTGATGTCCTGCTTAGCAACATGCAATACATATCAATACTGATGTCCTGCTTAGCAACATGCAATACTGATGTCCTGCTTAGTAACACACAATACATATCAATACTGATGTCCTGCTTAGCAACATGCAATACATATCAATACTGATGTCCTGCTTAGTAACATGCAATACATATCAATACTGATGTCCTGCTTAGCAACATGCAATACATATCAATACTGATGTCCTGCTTAGCAACATGCAATACTGATGTCCTGCTTAGTAACACACAATACATATCAATACTGATGTCCTGCTTAGCAACATGCAATACATATCAATACTGATGTCCTGCTTAGTAACATGCAATACATATCAATACTGATGTCCTGCTTAGCAACATGCAATACTGATGTCCTGCTTAGCAACATGCAATACATATCAATACTGATGTCCTGCTTAGTAACATGCAATACATATCAATACTGATGTCCTGCTTAGCAACATGCAATACATATCAATACTGATGTCCTGCTTAGCAACATGCAATACTGATGTCCTGCTTAGCAACATGCAATGTGCTTCAACACTGATGTCCTGCTTAGCAACATGCAATACATATCAATACTGATGTCCTGCTTAGTAACATGCAATACATATCAATACTGATGTCCTGCTTAGCAACATGCAATACATATCAATACTGATGTCCTGCTTAGCAACATGCAATACATATCAACACTGATGTCCTGCTTAGCAACATGCAATACTGATGTTCTGCTTAGCAACATGCAATACATATCAATACTGATGTCCTGCTTAGCAACATGCAATACTGATGTTCTGCTTAGCAACATGCAATACATATCAACACTGATGTCCTGCTTAGCAACTTGCAATACATATCAATACTGATGTCCTGCTTAGCAACATGCAATACATATCAATACATATGTCCTGCTTAGCAACATGCAATACTGATGTTCTGCTTAGCAACATGCAATACATATCAATACTGATGTCCTGCTTAGCAACATGCAATACTGATGTTCTGCTTAGCAACATGCAATACATATCAATACTGATGTCCTGCTTAGTAACATGCAATACATATCAATACTGATGTCCTGCTTAGCAACATGCAATACATATCAACACTGATGTCCTGCTTAGCAACATGCAATACATATCAATACTGATGTCCTGCTTAGCAACATGCAATACATATCAATACTGATGTCCTGCTTAGCAACATGCAATGTGCTTCAACACTGATGTCCTGCTTATTCAGTTATTTTTCCTCCTTTTGAGGTGTAATTAGACAAGCTGTTAATCACAAACAACACCAAAGCCTACAAACAAACCATTAGTATAAGTTTGCTGAGTTGTACAGAAGTTAGTATACTATGGTTAGTATACTATAGTTAGTATACAGCAGTTAGTATACTATAGTTAGTATACTATAGTTAGTATACTATAGTTAGTATACAACAGGTAGTTTACTATAGTTAGTATACAGCAGTTAGTATACTATAGTTAGTATACAACAGGTAGTTTACTATAGTTAGTATACAGCAGTTAGTATACAACAGTTAGTATACTATAGTTAGTATACAGCAGTTAGTATACTATAGTTAGTATACTGCGGTTAGTATACTATAGTTAGTATACTATAGTTAGTATACAGCAGTTAGTATACTATAGTTAGTATACTATAGTTAGTATACAACAGTTAGTATACTATAGTTAGTATACTATAGTTAGTATACAGCAGTTAGTATACAACAGTTAGTATACTATAGTTAGTATACAACAGTTAGTATACTATAGTTAGTATACTATAGTTAGTATACAGCAGTTAGTATACAACAATTAGTATACTATAGTTAGTATATTATAGTTAGTATACTAAAGTTAGTATACAGCAGTTAGTATACTATAGTTAGTATACTATAGTCAGTATACTATAGTTAGTATACTGTGGTTAGTATACTATAGTTAGTGTATTATAGTTAGTATACAGCAGTTAGTATACTATAGTTAGTATACTATGGTTAGTATACAGCAGTTAGTATACTATAGTTACTATACTATAGCTAGTATACAGCAGTTAGTATACTATAGTTACTATACTATAGTTAGTATACAGCAGTTAGTATACTATAGTTAGTATACTATGGTTAGTATACAGCAGTTAGTATACTATAGTTAGTATACAACATTTAGTATACTATAGTTAGTATACAACAGTTAGTATACTATAGTTAGTATACTATAGTTAGTATACACCAGTTAGTATACTATAGTTAGTATACAGCAGTTAGTATACTATAGTTAGTATACTATAGTTAGTATACAGCAGTTAGTATACTATAGTTAGTATACTATAGTTAGTATACAGCAGTTAGTATACTATAGTTAGTATACAACAGTTAGTATACTATAGTTAGTATACTATAGTTAGTATACAACAGTTAGTATACAACAGTTAGTATACTATAGTTAGTATACAGCAGTTAGTATACTATAGTTAGTATACTATAGTAGGTATACAACAGTTAGTATACTATAGTTAGTATACAGCAGTTAGTATACTATAGTGAGTATACTATAGTTAGTATACTATAGTTAGTATACAACAGTTAGTATACTATAGTTAGTATACTATAGTTAGTATACAGCCGTTAGTATACTATAGTTAGTATACAACAGTTAGTATACTATAGTTAGTATACTATAGTTAGTATACAGCAATTAGTATACTATAGTTAGTATACAGCAGTTAGTATACTATAGTTAGTATACAGCAGTTAGTATACAGCAGTTAGTATACTATAGTCAGTATACTATAGTTAGTATACAACAGTTAGTATACTATAGTTAGTATACTATAGTTAGTATACAGCAGTTAGTATACTATAGTTAGTATACTATAGTTAGTATACAACAGTTAGTATACTATAGTTAGTATACAGCAGTTAGTATACTATAGTTAGTATACAGCAGTTAGTATACTATAGTTAGTATACTATAGTTAGTATACAACAGTTGGTATACTATAGTTAGTATACAGCAGTTAGTATACTATAGTGAGTATACTATAGTTAGTATACTATAGTTAGTATACAACAGTTAGTATACTATAGTTAGTATACTATAGTTAGTATACAGCAGTTAGTATGCTATAGTTAGTATACAACAGTTAGTATACTATAGTTAGTATACTATAGTTAGTATACAGCAATTAGTATACTATAGTTAGTATGCAACAGTTAGTATACTATAGTTAGTATACTATAGTTAGTATACAGCAATTAGTATACTATAGTTAGTATACAGCAGTTAGTATACTATAGTTAGTATTCAGCAGTTAGTATACTATAGTCAGTATACTATAGTTAGTATACAACAGTTAGTATACTATAGTTAGTATACTATAGTTAGTATACAGCAGTTAGTATACTATAGTTAGTATACTATAGTTAGTATACAACAGTTAGTATACTATAGTTGGTATACAGCAGTTAGTATACTATAGTTAGTATACTATAGTTAGTATACTATAGTTAGTATACAACAGTTAGTATACTATAGTTAGTATACTTTAGTTAGTATACAGCAGTTAGTATACTATAGTTCGTTTACTATAGTTAGTATACAGCAGTTAGTATACTTTGGTTTCTCTCTTTACCGGTCTCTTTACACATACAACAAGAGCTGCTACGGTGTCTTTCCTGTCTGTCAACCCTAAGTCTAAACCTTCACTTTCTCTCCTTCCTCTCCTCTCTCCAGATGAGGACAGCAGCCCAGAGAACCTGCTCCTTCATGGGCCTTTCTCCCGCAAGCCGAAGCGCATCCGGACAGCCTTCTCCCCCTCACAGCTCCTCAGGCTGGAGAGGGCCTTTGAGAAGAACCACTATGTGGTGGGAGCAGAGCGGAAGCAGCTCGCCAGCGGCCTCTGCCTCACGGAGACACAGGTGTGTGATGAGGGGACTCAGCGATGTTGAACGCACCCTTAACCCCTAGGGCCTAAAAGCCCATTTGTGCTTGATCCGAAAATGTGTTCGGAGGCTCCGGATGGAGGGTGTGACACAATTGTAGCGCTTCTGGAGGCTTGCGGAGGCCAAATCGAACTCTGTACCGCATCGTTATGCTCCTTCGTATAGCTCCGCATTGACATGATTGGTTGACGGTAGGTCCAGTATGAACATAAACTCACTTCCTTGACAACTTCCTTGTCAACAGCTCTAATCAGGGAAGTGAAAGAAGTATACATGCCCTGACTTTAGAGGCCGTATCATAGTAAATGCTGTATGGCCACTGCAGCACGCGGATTTACCGTGCAAAGCCTTTAAGGCATGGCTGCATTCCAGAGCGCTGAAACAGGAGATATGAGTAGACTCGTAGTCAGAACTCCACAACACCCCCTCAACCAACGTATAGCAAAACCAGGTTTCTTAACCACAAGTTGTTTGTCCTACGGTAGCTATCGGGATGGGCAAGGTGATGTCAATAAATTATGTAGTAGATTTCACAATTATTTATGACTTCATTTCACTAATCAACATCAGAAACACGCTGCTGATAAACAGCAATTTAGGCTTTTCGCAATCCTCTCATGCAATATATTATACATTGGGAATACAGTATTGCGATGTGCTGAACTTTTAATTTCAAAGCAATTAGACCAATAATTGAATCAAGCTTGTAAATGTGATATAAAAATTACAACCAGACAATGCCTGAAACATGAGATAGAAATATGTTGCTATTTGCAAACAGCTGTTAAGAACGAGAGTATGTGAAGCCTTAGGTAAAGGCAATGTTTGCCAGTGCTATAGAGACAATATGGAAGAAATAACAGTTTTACACCGTGTGAAATATTGTGTTGCCATTGTTGCTAGGACACTTTGAAAAAAGCTTTGCTTAAAAATCATAGGGGAGACACACGCAGACACTTTTATAACTAGTAAAGGTACATGTACTGAAGAAAATGTGTGTTTCATGGACATGGAATAACAAGTAGTAGTCGTTTTTACAAAAAGCACATTGATACTATATATTTTGCCAATGTTTCTTCCAGTACTAAACGTGATGTCTCTCCTTTCTCTCCCAGGTAAAGGTTTGGTTCCAGAACAGGAGGACGAAGCACAAGAGACAGAAGCTGGAGGAAGAGTCACCCGAGTCACAGCAGAAGAGGAAAGGAAGCCAGCACGTCAGCCGCTGGAGGGTGGCTACGCAGCAGGGCAGTGGCCCTGAGGACATCGATGTCATCTCAGAGGACTGACGTACGTCGTCGTTGTCACCTTGATTAAACCATCATAAATCATTTGTCATGAATGCAGACTGACTGACTGACTGTGTCGGCAGTCTGTGTGCTCCTCTGAACACCTGGTTTGACCTTTCAATGAAAACGATCACTGCTTTAAGTTGGACAGAAGAAGGCCAAGTTTATCATTTTTATTACACAGCTCTGACTGCTGTAAACGTGGTGGACATCTGCATTTTGGTCTATGTTGCTTGCCGTAGCAGCACAAATGACTGAAGAGAGACGGTTTGACTGAGAGGAATCCATTCAATACAGTTGGTTACTCTATTGTCTACCTGAACTTGAGATTGTCCTTCCCTCACACTCACATTTAACAAAACTTTGTCATTGTTTTAGCGTTTTCAGTTTGTTGTGTAATTGTACAATGCTCAATATGCACAATATGTTTGAGGTCAAAAATAAGCCATTGGTATGATAGCTATAGAGGAACCACCTAGAACCTGCTGATTCTGTTTAGGATTTTGTTTGTCTTAATTATAGTCTTTACACCAGTCCCACTGAAAAGTAGGTGACCACCACTACAGACAATACATCAGATGTCACATTACCCCTGAGATATATTTTGGAGTCTCACATTGGAATAGTTTGGACAATTTAAATTGTAAGTATTTATGTACATCTGAAAATGTTATTCTATGCATATTTTGTCCTGGTTTTGTTTCCTCTGTATGTTTAAAAAGGTAGTTTTTGCCTAGTTTGTTACTCTTTAAATTCATTGCAAGTTTGTTTTTGCCCTTTGACAAATATTTGATCAATTCTACTGAGACCATGTAGAATGTACAGCTCAGGCACATTACAACTTGTCCACAAGAATGACATGGAAAACAAATGTACCTCAATACTACATTTATTTCAGCAACATTACACTTCCTGTGATATCATGTTATGTAGCACTTCGTAGTGGAATATATATATATATATTTTTATTTGTTTTAAATAGATGTTAGAAATAACGCACTATAAGTAGGCCGACACTTTGATTTTCTTTGAACCTATGCCCCGAGAGTGAACGTTTTTTGTACTTTCTGTGTGTGGTCAGATGACTTTGGAAAATAAAAAAACATCAACATAACATTATTTGTACAATACTACTGATAGGTTATGTGCGAGGATGTCTAAGCGTTAATTTTATAACCTACTTTCAACATCTATAATTGTCGACACGTCAAACTACAAACACATATCGGTTAAATGACAACGACACAGAACTTGAAAAAGTAAATTGATTCACGACGATTTGGTATTTGTTATTTGGTCTACACCTTTGTAGAACAGCTGTTAATATTTTTGCGAACTGCGGTTGAATAGTCCAAGCTACTGATCAGCATATTTTTGTGACATGTATACATTTTTTTATTATATTTTAATAAAAAAGTACATAAAGCCTAGTCTAGCCTATATAAAGAGGCATGGTTATAGTTTATAACGCTTTATCTTGTGTTGTTAAACGTGTTATCCATAAGAAACCCAAATGGTTTGTGTTTTACTCATCTTTATTCAGTCTGCAGATAGCCTTTATTATTAGGCCTATCCTAAATTATACATTGGCTATAATAGGGTTATTAACAATTAGCCTATATTATTAATACACCTTTTGACGAAAACATTAAACATAAGGAGGTTATTTAGACGGCAGTAGGCCTATTAAGTTAGGGCCAATCCTTGTTCAATGTATTCTCCGTCTGGACTTGTGCCTGTAGGTCTATAATCTGTAACTCAACGAGACACTGGATAGGTTGCGATGAGTGCAGGGCCAAATACGACGACACGTTCAAAGCGATATGTGAAGCAAGTTTAACATAACTCGGTGTCAATACACACTCTGTTCCGTCTCGTGCTCTTCAAAGGACATCTTTCACCAGAAATATTATTGTGCCAGAGATGTTTTTCTTTCCGGACACACCGAAGGACATATGCAACACTTACAACAGCAAAAATAGAGAATGACAAACGTAAATTGATTAGCATCCTAGGCCATAACACTTCAACCGAAAGAGTTTCCAAAAAGGTAGGCCTATGTCAGACTCAGAATCAAACGCATATTTTTTATTCCAATTTTTGCCATACATGAGATGAGGATATGCTGCTATGGGAAAACAACTTCACTGTTCCGTTATGCCGACACACACAGACGAGTAACGGCTGAGAAATAGACAATCACAGCAAGACATGTGTCGGGCCAAACGGACATGATCAACCCAACAACAGGTCAAAACCCGTCCCTGCTATTATTACTAACATGACATTTTTCCTCCGTACTAAAACGGCTTTCTTTGGGGAATAGAGACAAGTCTAGCGTGAGCCATAGTATTAATCAGTGATATATGGAACATAGTCCCCGAGTGGTCAATCATTTAGAGCCGTTGTTCTTCATACTCAAACTGTCCCTAATTTCATTCTACGTTTTATTATATTCTATGTCACCATTGTTGTGTTTGATATTTAGCTTGTATTAATGTAGATTGATGAAACGTTGCTTGAAGGGCCTCTGCTGGGCCTTCGGTTCTGTGTTTTACCAGCTGGAAAATTAATTCATATCACCTTTATGCGTTGTGATTTACACCTGCTAATTCTTCAAGCCCCGAGCAATTGAGAGGTGTTAGATTTGCGTCATTTTCATCACCTTTTTACAATAGACAGCCTCATTATCGGCAGATAGGCGCATAAACTGTGAACAAAATGTAGGAGCAAACTATTCATATTCTCGGTAATTGGGACTTGAATCTTTTTTTTCAGGGTACGATTACATAGTCAATCACATCATTTCAGACACATTGATGATACGAGCATTGAAATAGGGATCGAAAAATCTGCCAAGGCAACATGAATGCCAGGATTTTGTTGTTAAATTGATACAGTTGTTTCTGTTCTGCTTGACGCATGAGTGGAATACAAACCAGCTCTCTTTTAGTAATTCTAAGTAATCTTATTTGTACTGTTGTAATGGGGATTAATCTATAGTATATTTAGTATAGTATAGTTGATTATGTTATATTATTGACTGGGTGGTTTGAGCCCTGAATGCTGATTGGCTGACAGCCATGGTATATCAGACCGTATACCACGGGTATGACAAAACAGCTCTAATTACATTGGTAACCTGTTTATAATAGCAATAAGGCACCTCGGGGGTTTGTGGTATGTGGACAATATACCACGGCCAAGGGCTGTATCCAGGCACTCCTCATTGCGTCGTGCTTAAGAACATTCCTTAGCTGTGGTATATTGGCCATATACCCCCCCTGCCTTATTGCTTAAGTATAGTGTAGTACAGTATAGTATATCATAGTATGGCACGCTGAAATATTTTTTATTATTTTTTTTACCTGTATTTTACTAGGCAAGTCAGTTAAGAACACATTCTTATTTTCAATGACGGCCTAGGAACAGTGGGTTAACTGCCTGTCCAGGGGCAGAACGACAGATTTTGTACCTGGTCAGCTCGGGGATTTGAACATGCAACCTTTCGGTTACTAGTCCAATGCTCTAACCACTAGGCTACCTGTATATTATAGCATAGCACATTGTAGTATAGTATATTATACCATAGCATAGTATTACATTACATTTGTATAGTGCAATAAAGTCTGGTATAGTATAATATTGCATAGTATAGTATAGTAGTATAGTACATTACATTATAGTACATTATAGTACAGTATATTATATTATAAAGGGGAAAGGAGAAAGGTGTATACTTAGTCAGTTTTAAAACTGAATGCATTCTACTGAAATGTGTCGTCCGCATTTAACCCAAAACCCCTCTGAATCAGAGAGGTGTGGAAGGCTGTCTAAATCGACATTCACATCTTCGGCGCGCGGGGAACAGTGGGTTAACTGCCTTGCTCAGGGGCAGAACGACAGATCTTTACCTTGTCAGCTCTGGGATTTGATCCAGCAACCTTTCGGTTAGTACAGTATAGCATATTATAGTATAGTACAGTGCAGTACAGTATGGTATTGTATAGTAGAGTAGTATTGTATTGTATAGTAAAGTAGTATGGTATTGTATGGTAAAGTAATATGGTATTGTATAGTAAAGTAGTATTGTATAGTAAAGTAGTATTGTATTGTATAGTAAAGTAGTATGGTATTGTATAGTAGAGTAGTATTGTATTGTATAGTAATGTTGTATTGTATTGTATAGTAGAGTAGTATTGTGTAGTAAAGTAGTATGGTATTGTATAGTAAAGTAGTATTGTATTGTAAAGTAAAGTAGTATGGTATTGTATAGTAAAGTAGTATTGTATTGTATAGTAAAGTAGTATTGTATTGTATAGTAGAGTAGTATTGTATTGTACAGTAAAGTAGTATGGTATTGTATAGTAAAGTGGTATTATAGTATAGTACAGTGCAGTACAGTATGGTATTGTATAGTAAAGTAGTATGGTATTGTATAGTATAGTAGTATTGTATTGTATAGTAGAGTAGTATTGTGTAGTAAAGTAGTATGATATTGTATAGTAAAGTAGTATGGTATTGTATAGTAGAGTAGTATGGTATTGTATAGTAAAGTAGTATTGTATTGTATAGTAAAGTAGTATTGTATTGTATAGTAGAGTAGTATTGTGTAGTAAAGTAGTATGGCATTGTATAGTAAAGTAGTATTGTATTGTAAAGTAAAGTAGTATGGTATTGTATAGTAAAGTAGTATTGTATTGTATAGTAAAGTAGTATGGTATTGTATAGTAGAGTAGTATGGTATTGTATAGTAAAGTAGTATTGTATTGTAAAGTAAAGTAGTACGGTATTGTATAGTAAAGTAGTATTGTATTGTAAAGTAAAGTATTATGGTATTGAAAAGTAAAGTATTATGGTATTGTATAGTAAAGTAGTATTGTATTGTAAAGTAAAGTAGTATGGTATTGTATAGTAAAGTAGTATGGTATTGTATAGTAGAGTTTTATGGTATTGTATAGAATGCCTAATTTACTATAGATTATAGATTTGAAGATTATTCAGTAGTAGATTTATTAAAGTATTTTCCTGAGCCATATATTTTGAGAGTTGGGACAATTTATTATAGTCTGTTCTTGAGCCATATATTTAGAAAGTTGGGACAATTTATTATAGTTTGTCCCTGAGCCATATATTTAGAAAGTTGGGCCAATTTATTATATTCTGTTCTTGAGCCATATATTTAGAAAGTTGGGACAATTTATTATAGTTTGTCCCTGAGCCATATATTTAGAAAGTTGGGCCAATTTATTATATTCTGTTCTTGAGCCATATATTTAGAAAGTTGGGACAATTTATTATAGATTGTCCCTGAGCCATATATTTAGAAAGTTGGGCCAATTTATTATATTCTGTTCTTGAGCCATATATTTAGAAAGTTGGGACAATTTATTATAGTTTGTCCCTGAGCCATATATTTAGAAAGTTGGGCCAATTTATTATATTCTGTTCCTGCGCCATATATTTAGAAAGTTGGGTCAATTATTATAGTCTGTTCCAGAGCCATATATTTAGAAAGTTGGAACAACGTTAAGAACATTTTCTAATTCTAGACATTCACAGCATTGTTTAAATATTCCCCATGTTATGTAATGCGGAGCTATCATGGCTACCATACAATGTTGTAGTGCCATGTAAATACATCATAATGCAGAAACCTCAATGTCCTCAGCTCTCTAAATATATTGCACTGGTCTGTCCAAATGCCCTCAGTTCAGTTGTAGCCTTATGAACCCTGTGAGTGGTTTTATTCAGGGGAAAACATTTATACACTTTCCTGCTACCTGCCTCCTTGGCGTTGCCATGGAAATTGGAAATTTATGGGGCCAAATAAAATACCAGATGGTAGAATGCATGTAGGTGCACAGAATGATCAGCTTTGTTCAGTAGCCACCATATCTCAAGAGAAATCAAGAGAGATATTTATTGTTATGATTATATTATGCTGTTGATATTTATAATAATAATTTAATATACTAAAGTATTTAATGTCTGGATTCCTTATTTTCAGATCCCATTTTACATTTACTTTTATGTAGGTTAACTTATGCACACAACAGTGTAGTTGTGTGCAGCCAGCCATACAGCTGGCAGATCAAGAGGCCTATAACTACTGTATATAATTAAGTAATAGAACTCTAGAACTAGAGACTAGAACTATAGAATGACATATTAGAACTCTAGAACTAGAGGCTAGAACTCTAGAATTAAATATTAGAACTCTAGAACTAGAGGCTAGAACTCTAGAATTAAATATTAGAACTCTAGAACTAGAGGCTAGAACTCTAGAATTAAATATTAGAACTCTAGAACTAGAGGCTAGAACTATGGAATGAGCTATGAATGTTCTTCTTTCTGCTGATTGAAAGATGTAATCATCTTTATTACTAATTAGTGACTGACAATCCCACGAGGCTCCATTATGAGACCTCTGTTTGCCTGGATGTCATAGACAAAGACACAAACACAGCTCACATTGACATGACCTTAGATAGATGGTTGGAAAAGTTCCCTGTTGCTTTTCTCAAGTAAAAAAAAACAACAAGTCTTCTTTCTTATTTAAATGTTTTTCTCAACCATTAGGCTTAAAATAAACACCATGAAGTGAAAAGAAGTTTGGTTCCTTTGTTGAAAGTCAGATAAGGGTTGTCAAGGGTTGTGTGAAAATGAATATGCCTTACGGTGTAATAGTGTTGTGAAAAGTGTAGGCTATTAGTAGCAGTTTTTATAATGACCTGAGTGATTGCAGTAATCAGAAAACGACACAACCCCCAGTACCTCTGTGTGTGTGTGTGTGTGTGTGCGTTAGTGTATGTGTGTGCATTAGTGCACTGTAAAAAGTCATTAGTTCTGCTAACAATTTCATTTGGCGGAAACCCGCTGCCTAGAACCATTCGAGTAACCAAACTCAAAGTACAATGCCTTCAGAAATGATTCATACCCCGTGACTTATTCCACATTTTGTTATGTTACAGCCTGAATTCAAAATGGATTCAATTTATATTTTTTCCTCACAACATCTACACACAATACTCCATAAGGACAAAGGGAAAACATATTTTTTAGAAATGTTTGCAAATGTATTGGAAATTAAATCCAGTAATGTATCATTTCTATAAGTATTCACACCCCTGTTAGAATCATCTTTGGCAGCGATTACAGCTGTGAGTATTTCTGATTAAGTCTCGAGGAGCTTTGTACACCTGGATTGTATTTGTTCATTATTCTTTTCAAAATTCTTCAAGCTCTGTCAAATTGGTTGTTGAACGTAGCTAGACAACCATTTTCAAGTGTTGCCATAGATTTTCAAGCAGATTTTAATCAAAACTGTAACTCGGCCACTCAGGAACATTCACTGTCTTGTTGGTAAGCAACACCAGTGTAGATTTGGCCTTGTGTTTTAGGTTATTGTCCTGCTAAAAAAGGTGAATACATCTCCCAGTGTCTGGTGGAAAGCAGACGGAACCAGATGTTCCTCTAGGATTTTGCCTGTGCTTAGCTCCATTCCATTGTTTTTTTACCCTGAAAAACTCACCAGTTCTTGACGATTACAAGCATACCCATGACATGATGCAGCCACCACTATGCTTGAAAATTTGGAGAATGGTACTCAGTAATGTGCTCTATTGGATTTGCCCCAAACACAACACTTTGTATTCAGGACCAAAAGTTAATTGCTTTGCCAATTTCTTTGCCTTGTTGCAAACAGGATGCATGTTTTGGAATATTTGTATTCTGTACGGGCTTCCTGCTCTTCACTCTGTCAATTAAGTTAGTATTGTGGAGTAACTACAGTGTTGTTGATACGTCCTCAGTTTCCTCCTATCACAGCCATTAAACTGTTCTATAGTCACTATTGGCCTCATAGTGAAATCCCTGAGCGGTTTCCTTCCTCTCTGGCAACTGAGTTATGAAGGACACCTGTATCTTTGTAGTGACTGGGTGTATTGATACACCATCCAAAGTGTAATTAATAACTTCACCATGCTCAATGGGATACTCAATGTCTGCTTTCTGTTTTGTTTACACATTCTACCAATAGGCGACCTTCTTTGCGAGGCATTGGAAAACCTCATTGGTCTTTGTGGTTCAATCTGTATTTGAAATTCACTGCTCGACTGAGGGACCTCATAAATAATTGTATGTGTGGGGTACAGAGATGAGGTAGTCATTCAACAATCATATTAAACACTATTATTGCACTCAGTGAGTCTATGCAAGTTCTTATGTGACTTCTTAAGCAAATGTATACTACTAAACGTATTTAGGCTTGACATAACAAAGGGGTTGAACACTAAGATTTTTATTTGTAATGAATGAGTAAAAAAATTCTAAAAACATAATTTCACTTTGACATTTTGGGCTATTGAGCGTAGGCCAATGACCAAAAATTCCAATTGAATACATTTTAAATTCATGTTGGAACTTATTACACATTTTGTTACTTAATTAGCAGCCTTATTCTCAAATTGATTTCCCGCATCAATCTACACACAATACCCCATAATGACATCACAATACCCCATAATGTCAAAGCAAAAACAGGTTTTTAGAAATCTGAGCAAATGTATAAAAAAAATACAAAACTGCAAAATCACATTTACATAAGTATTCAGACCCTTTACTCAGTACTTTGTTGAAGCACCGTAGGCAGCAATTAAGGCCTTGAGTCTTCTTGGGTATGACACGACAAGCTTGTCACACCTGTATTTTGGGAGTTTCTCCCATTCTTCTCTGCGGATCTTCTCAAGCTCTGTCAGGTTGGATGGGGAGCATTGCTACACAGCTATTTTCAGGTCTCTCCAGAGATGTTCAATCGGGATCAATTCCGGGCTCTGTCTGTGCCACTCAAGGATATTCAGAGACTCCTCCTGAAGCCACTCTTTGTTTTGGCTGTGTGCTTAGGTTCATTGTCCTGTTGGAAGGTGATCCTTCACCCCAGTCTGAGGTCCTGAGTGCACTGGAGCAGGTTTTCATCAAGGATCTCTCTGTACTTTGCTCCGTTCAACTTTCCCTCAATTCTGACCAGTCTCCCAGTCCCTGCCGCTGAAAAACATCCCCACAACAGGATGCTGCCACCACCATGCTTCACCATAGAGATGATGCCAGGTTTCCTCCAGACATGATGCTGCCACCACCATGCTTCACCATAGAGATGATGCCAGGATTCCTCCAGACGTGATGCTGCCACCACCATGCTTCACCATAGAGATGATGCCAGTATTCCTCCAGACATGATGCTGCCACCACCATGCTTCACCATAGAGATGATGCCAGGTTTCCTCCAGACATGATGCTGCCATCACCATGCTTCACCATAGAGATGATGCCAGGATTCCTCCAGACATGATGCTGCCACCACCATGCTTCACCATAGAGATGATGCCAGGTTTCCTCCAGACATGATGCTGCCACCACCATGCTTCACCATAGAGATGATGCCAGGATTCCTCCAGACGTGATGCTGCCACCACCATGCTTCACCATAGAGATGATGCCAGGATTCCTCCAGACGTGATGATGATTGGCATTCAGGCCGAAGAGTTCGATCTTAGTTTCATTAGACCAGAGAATCTTGTTTATCATGGTCTGAGTCTTTAGGTGCCTTTTGGTAAACTCCAAGCGGGCTGTCGTGTGCCTTTTACTGAGGAGTGGCTTCTGTCTGGCCACTCTACCATAAAGGCCTGATTGGTGAAGTGCTGCGGAGATGGTTGTCCTTCTGAAAGGTTCTCCCATCTCCACAGAGGAACTCTATAGCTCTGTTCGAGTGACCATTGGATTCTTGGTCACCTCCCTGACCATGGCCCTTCTCCCTCGATTGCGAAGTTTTGCCGGGCGGCCAGCTCTATTGGTGGTTCCAAACATCTGTCATTTAAGAATGACGGAGGCCACTGTGTTTTTGGGGACCTTCAATGCTGCAGACATTTTTTGTTCCCCTTCCCCAGATCTGTGCCTCGACACAATCCTGTCTCGAACTCTACGGATAAATTCCTTCAAACTTATGGCTTTGTTTTTGCTCTGACATGCACTGTCAACTGTGGGACCTTATATAGACAGGTGTGTGCCTTTCCAAATCATGTCCAATCAATTGAATTTACCACAGGTGGACTCCATTCAAGTTGAAGAAACATCTCAAGGATGATCAACGGAAACATGATGCAGACTCAAGCGTCTGAATACTTATGTACATAAGGTATTTCTGTTTTTTATTTTAAAGAAATTTGCCAAAATTTATAAAAAAAACAGTTTTTGTTTTGCTGTTATGGGATATTGTGTGTAGATTGAATTGATTATTTATTTTATCCATTTTAGAGTAAGGCTGTCAAACAGTTCATAAAACACAAAACAGTTTAGTATTTAGAACTAGATAACCATATTGGTTCTGACCTTCAGAACGTTTTCAGACCCATTGCATTTATGTATTCTGAATTATAACGACTGAAGTTACTTAAACATTTGTTGTAATGAACATACACATTTTGAGTCCCTTCCATTTAAATGATAATTTAATTTAATTATTTTTTTTGTCAAGTGTAATAAGTTCTGATAAGTCATTTTCCGTGGTCTTGTCTTAATGTTTAATATTGTTTAATGTACAGTATTTGACGATTTGTCATTTGAACCCACCTTAGCAGACATTGTTTCTTCCTCCTCGGGATGCTGAAAATATTGGGCATGGGCCCTCAGATCCTCAAAAGGTTCTACAGCTGCACCGTTGAGAGCATCATGACTGGCTGCATCACCGCCTGGTGTGGCAACAGCTCTGCAACCGAAGCGCTACAGGCGCCATCCAGGACTTCTATTCCAGGCGATGTCAGAGGCAGTCCTGAAACATTGTCAAAGACTCCAGCCACCCTAGTCATAGACTGTTCTCTCTGCTACCACATGGCAAGTGGTGCTGGAGTGCCAAGTCTGGGGCCAAAAGGCTCCTGAACACCTTCTACCCCAAAGTCATAAGTCTGCTGAACAGTTAATCAAATGGCTACCCGGACTATTTACATTGACCCTTTATCATTCATTTTCGTATCTTATTTTTTTTGCACTGATTCTATTCACTAGACCCAACACACACACACACACGCACACACACGCACGCACGCACGCTCACAGACACACACACACACACACACGCACGCACGCACGCACGCACACGCACACACACGCGCACACGCACACACTTTCACAATCTTCACATACGCTGCTGCTACTCTGTTTATTATCTATCCTGACTGCCTAGTCACTTTTACCCCTACCTACATGTACATACTGTATTACCTCAATTATCTCAACTACCTTGTTCCCACTCCTTGTATATAGCCTTGTCATTGGGATTTTATTGTGTTACTATTTCCTTTTTCATTTAGCAAAAATGTTTCTTCCTTTTTAACTCTGCATTGTTGTTATTGGGCTCGTAAATAAGCATTTCACAGTAAAGTCTACACCTGTTGTATTGACCCATGTGACCAATACAATTTGATTTGTATTGTTGAGCAGATTACTCATTCCACGAAGCAAGCACTACAGGATACTGAATTTAACCTCTGCCATTAAGAGTGGTGCATATGGCCTTGTGGATGGCGGGAATGGCTTGTCTCGTTATTTAATGTCAATTTGCTTGACGGTTTTGATATCCATTCATCATGATCAATTACAACTCACAACAAGCTGCTTAATACTATTTTAGAAATGTACTTTTCTTTCTTCAAACATGCATACACCATTGTGTAAAAGTATAATAAAGTTTTTAAAATTCCAATTACCCACAATCCTCTAAAAACAGAGACAAGTGGCACTATTACAGTGTACCCCAATTGTTTACACACTAAAATTGGCCCATGTGGCACAATGACCCAAACCTGTAACTAGTAGAACCAGACAACACATCTGCAATACTACATGTTTTGCTTTACACTCATAATCAAACAAACATTTGGCAAAACACAACACACAATTCTCTACCTTTGGCACAACCTTCACAACTAAAATGTATTGTATGAAAAGGAAAAACAACACTGTTCAACAAGCTAAGATCAATTACCAATTGATCACTTTCTCTCTTCACATGTGCCAACAGTAATTGTGTAAATGTTCACTTTACAATCAGACCTCTGGTATGGATAAAAAGGCCACTTGTGTGTGTTTGGAGAACAATGTAAGCAAACTTGGCAGACAGAGGTAGAGGTGGAGGTGGAGGTGGAGGTGGAGGTGGAAGAAGACCAAGAACAAGGAGAGTAATCTCTGAGAGAGGCTGGTCAACTATGGTTTGACCTTTAGAGAGGCTGGTCAACTATGGTGTGACCTTTAGAGAGGCTGGTCAACCATGGTTTGTCCTTGAGAGAGGCTGGTCAACCATGGTTTGTCCTTGAGAGAGGCTGGTCAACCATGGTTTGTCCTTGAGAGAGGCTGGTCAACCATGGTTTGTCCTTGAGAGAGGCTGGTCAACTATGGTTTGTCCTTGAGAGAGGCTGGTCAACTATGGTTTGTCCTTGAGAGAGGCTGGTCAACTATGGTTTGTCCTTGAGAGAGGCTGGTCAACTATGGTTTGTCCTTGAGAGAGGCTGGTCAACTATGGTTTGTCCTTGAGAGAGGCTGGTCAACTATGGTTTGTCCTTGAGAGAGGCTGGTCAACCATGGTTCGCCAGGTGTCTACGCCTCAGCCGGCTCGCCAGGTGTCTACGCCTCAGCCGACTCGCCAGGTGTCTACGCCTCAGCCGGCTCGCCAGGTGTCTACGCCTCAGCCGACTCGCCAGGTGTCTACGCTCCAGCGGGATCATCAGGCTGTCACGCCTCAGCCGGTTCGCCAGGCTCCCACGCCCCTGCCAGTTCGTCGGACTGTCACGCCCCAGCTGGCTGGTCCAGCTCCCAGGCCTCGGCCGGCCCCTCAGGCTCGCCCAGGCAGGACGCCGGACTCAATCACCTGTGTCATTACCTCCCCTATATCTGTCTGTTCCCAAGCTCTGTTCCCTGCTTCAGGATTAATTTTTGTTTGTCTTTGCATACCCGGTTCTGACTCTGTCTGTGTCCTATTTGTTGTCTGTTCCATATTAGATGTTCTACTGCCCGTACCTGCTTCTCTTCTCCAGCGTCGGTCCTTACAGAATGTGTATGATCTCAAACTCCATGAACGTATGGCCCTTCTCCAGGCAATGGAGGAGGCTTGTGGTGACATTCCAGCAGAGTCCTGTCAGGGATGGATGTGTCATGCCAGAAGATATTTCCCCCGCTGTCTGGCCTGTGATATTGATGAAAATCTGTGGCTAGACCAAAACAGACATTACTGATTTTGTTTCTTGACTTATGACTTATGATTTGACTGTATTTTGAGTGTGTGTTGACGTGTCAGTCTAGTGTGTGTGTGTGTGTGTGTGTGTGTGTGTGTGTGTGTGTGTGTGTGTGTGTGTCTGTCTCACTTTTTTTCATTTTGAGCAGGGAGTACATGATTTTGATTTGCTGTGTTTCATTTTGAAAAATGTCTGTGGGATTTGGAGGAAATTGGCTAACTGTTTTGTGTTTCGTTTTTAGAGTTTTGAGTATCTGAGATATAGTGTTATAACAATTGGGAAAATTGTGTAAATGTAATTGTAACATTTACACAGTTAACCCACTGTTCCTAGCCGTCATTGAAAATAAGAATTTGTTCTGAACTGACTTGCCTAGTAAAATAAAGGTAAAAAAAAAAAACACCTGAATGAGTACCACTTATATGATTTGAGTTCTACAGGCAGTTGGAGATGGTTGAGTAACCACTACTCAATTGCTTTAATGAGTTAGACAATTACTTTTTACAGCGTGTACTTGTGTGTGTGTATGTGTGTGTGTGCATGAGTGCATGTGTGTGTGCATTAGTGTGTTTGTGTTAGTGTATGTATGTGTGTGTCCTGTTGATCAGAAAACAGGTCAACAGCTTAAACAGGGATAATTGTGATAATTATTGTGTTATTGATCAAAATGAGATTAATTAATACACGTATCCTGTGTTCCTATTTTAGTACTGATTTTATAATCTAGCAAATGTAGAAATGCAACAATTAAAATAAGTCAAATCAATATAATTAGTTATGTTCCTCCTAGGACCCAGTAGTTATACACTTATGTACACATGATTAATGCTGTTATGATGATTAAAGTCCTTCAGATACAACCAGCCTGCAGTAGAGGCAAGAGAACATGAAGCTAGTTGTGTTTGGATCATGTAGCATGAGCTGCTATAGAGATCTGGCAGGGTAAATGGTTAAGATAGGTTAGCATTGTTAAGAGTTAAGATGGGTTAGCAGGGTAAAGGACTAAGATAGGTTAGCAGGGTAAAGGGTTAAGATAGGTTAGCAGGGTTAAGAGTTAAGATAGGTTAGCAGGGTAAATGGTTAAGATGGGTTAGCAGGGTTAAGAGTTAAGATGGGTTAGCAGGGTAAAGGGTTAAGATGGGTTAGCAGGGTAAAGGGTTAAGATAGGTTAGCAGGGTTAAGATAGGTTAGCAGGGTTAAGGGTTAAGATAGGTTAGCAGGGTTAATGTTAGCATGGTTAAGATGGGTTAGCAGGGTTAAGAGTTAAGATGGGTTAGCAGGGGAAATGGTTAAGATAGGTTAGCAGGGTAAAGGGTTAAGATGGGTTAGCAGGGTAAAGGGTTTAGATGGGTTAGCAGGGTTAATGGTTAAGATAGGTTAGCAGGGTTAAGGGTTAAGATGGGTTAGCAGGGTAAAGGGTTAAGATGGGTTAGCAGGGTAAAGGGTTAAGATAGGTTAGCAGGGTAAAGGGTTAAGATGGGTTAGCAGGGTAAAGGGTTAAGATAGGTTAGCAGGGTAAAGGGTTAAGATAGGTTAGCAGGGTAAAGGGTTAAGATGGGTTAGCAGGGTAAAGGGTTAAGATAGGTTAGCAGGGTAAAGGGTTAAGATAGGTTATCAGGGTAAAGGGTTAAGATGGGTTAGCAGGGTAAAGGGTTAAGATAGGATAGCAGGGTAAAGGGTTAAGATAGGTTAGCAGGGTAAAGGGTTAAGATGGGTTAGCAGGGTTAAGAGTTAAGATAGGTTAGCAGGGTAAAGGGTTAAGATGGGTTAGCAGGGTAAAGGGTTAAGATGGGTTAGCAGGGTAAAGGGTTAAGATGGGTTAGCAGGGTAAAGGGTTAAGATGGGTTAGCAGGGTAAAGGGTTAAGATAGGTTAGCAGGGTAAAGGGTTAAGATAGGTTAGCAGGGTAAAGGGTTAAGATGGGTTAGCAGGGTAAAGGGTTAAGATAGGTTAGCAGGGTAAAGGGTTAAGATAGGTTAGCAGGGTAAAGGGTTAAGATGGGTTAGCAGGGTAAAGGGTTAAGATAGGTTAGCAGGGTAAAGGGTTAAGATAGGTTATCAGGGTAAAGGGTTAAGATGGGTTAGCAGGGTAAAGGGTTAAGATAGGATAGCAGGGTAAAGGGTTAAGATAGGTTAGCAGGGTAAAGGGTTAAGATGGGTTAGCAGGGTTAAGAGTTAAGATGGGTTAGCAGGGTAAAGGGTTAAGATAGGTTAGCAGGGTAAAGGGTTAAGATAGGTTAGCAGGGTAAAGGGTTAAGATAGGTTAGCAGGGTTAAGAGTTAAGATGGGTTAGCAGGGTAAAGGGTTAAGATAGGTTAGCAAGGTAAAGGGTTAAGATGGGTTAGCAGGGTTAAGAGTTAAGATAGGTTAGCAGGGTAAAGGGTTAAGATGGGTTAGCAGGGTAAAGGGTTAAGATAGGTTAGCAGGGTAAAGGGTTAAGATGGGTTAGCAGGGTAAAGGGTTAAGATGGGTTAGCAGGGTAAAGGGTTAAGATAGGTTAGCAGGGTAAAGGGTTAAGATGGGTTAGCAGGGTAAAGGGTTAAGATGGGTTAGCAGGGTAAAGGGTTAAGATAGGTTAGCAGGGTAAAGGGTTAAGATGGGTTAGCAGGGTAAAGGGTTAAGATGGGTTAGCAGGGTAAAGGGTTAAGATGGGTCAGCAGGGTAAAGGGTTAAGATGGGTTAGCAGGGTACCCTGTTAACATATCTTAAGATAGGTTAGGAAGAGTACAAGGTTGACTTTCTTGACATTCCTTTTAGCTCCTAGTTGGTGAAGACAGTGAAAGGTTAAATTGCCAGCATTGTTGAGTGTCTGTAGAAATAGATGACAACTCACAACAAGCCCTGCATCCCCATAAATGATCAGCCCCAAATCTTCCCCCCGTGTTACGGAGTGGAAAGTTTCCCTGACACGTGACAGTTCTGCCACATCAGTCTTACTGCCTTCATCCCACATTTGATGTATTGTATGAATATACACTGTATGTATCATAGTATTGTAAACTTTTGGTAGTTATTTTATCTGATAGGAATTGTACAATATATACATTTACATACTGTATACAGTACAGGTTAATGTAATCCTTTTGTTAGTGTATAAAACATCTATTATGGATTTGATTCGACTGGTTTGATTTTTCAAGATCAATGCATAATACATATTTGATTTCATACTGTATGAGAGTAGAATCATGCTCTGTGATGTCTGACATTGACTGAAGTCATCCAGGGAATATTTATGTGATTGACAGGGTTGATGATGAAGGCGAGTGTAATGATGGGTGTCTAGAGTTATGTTGAGACAGGAGAGTGGAGATGGATGTCTGGAATTGTGTTGAGACAGGAGAGTGGAGATGGGTGGGCACCATGCAACCGATGGGTGTCATGACTTGACGCAGGGAACTTCCAGAATAGTTTGAATTTCTTCTTCTACTGAGATCAAATGTTTGTCCTTGGTGCAGTGGTGGCCCTTCTATTGGTCAACCTCAATCACAGACCATAAAGACACCGATGAGGATAGATATACTGGAGTTGAATAAAGACAGTATGACCTCATTTGTTTTGGGGATTTGGACCCTTAGAAAGCCAGAGATAACATTTATAATATTTAATTCACATAACATGCATTTTCATAAGCTCAACTTTTTTTTAGACAATCTGATTTGATCAAGATAAGTGGCATGATCAGACAACCAATTACAGATACAGGAAGTTAGATATGAGTTCTTTGTGCTAAGTTAGATATGAGTTCTTTCTGCTAAGTTAGATATTAGTTATTTCTGCTAAGTTAGATATAAGTTATTTGTGCTAAGTTAGACATTAGTTCTTTGTGCTAAGTTAGATATTAGTTATTTCTGCTAAGTTAGATATTAGTTCTTTCTGCTAAGTTAGATATGAGTTCTTTCTGCTAAGTTAGATATGAGTTCTTTGTGATAAGTTAGATATGAGTTATTTCTGCTAAATTAGATATGAGTTCTTTCTGCTAAGTTAGATATGAGTTCTTTCTGCTAAGTTAGATATGAGTTCTTAGTGCTAAGTTAGATATGAGTTCTTTCTGCTAAGTTAGATATGAGTTCTTTCTGCTAAGTTAGATATGAGTTCTTTGTGCTAAGTTAGATATGAGTTCTTTCTGCTAAGTTAGATATGAGTTCTTTCTGCTAAGTTAGATATGAGTTCATTCTGCTAAGTTAGATATGAGTTCTTTCTGCTAAGTTAGATATGAGTTATTTGTGCTAAGTTAGATATTAGTTCTTTGTGCTAAGTTAGATATTAGTTCTTTCTGCTAAGTTAGATATTAGTTCTTTCTGCTAAGTTAGATATGAGTTCTTTCTGCTAAGTTAGATATGAGTTCTTTCTGCTAAGTTAGATATGAGTTCTTTCTGCTATGTTAGATATGAGTTCTTTCTGCTAAGTTAGATATGAGTTCTTTCTGCTAAGTTAGATATGAGTTATTTGTGCTAAGTAAGATATGAGTTCTTTCTGCTAAGTTAGATATGAGTTATTTGTGCTAAGTAAGATATGAGTTATTTGTGCTAAGTTAGATATGAGTTCTTTGTGCTAAGTTAGATATGAGTTCTTTGTGCTAAATTAGATATGAGTTCTTTCTGCTAAGTTAGATATTAGTTCTTTCTGCTAAGTTAGATATTAGTTATTTCTGCTAAGTTAGATATGAGTTCTTTGTGCTAAGTTAGATATTAGTTCTTTCTGCTAAGTTAGATATTAGTTCTTTCTGCTAAGTTAGATATTAGTTCTTTCTGCTAAGTTAGATATGAGTTCTTTCTGCTAAGTTAGATATGAGTTCTTTCTGCTAAGTTAGATATGAGTTCTTTCTGCTAAGTTAGATATGAGTTCATTCTGCTAAGTTAGATATGAGTTCTTTCTGCTAAGTTAGATATGAGTTATTTGTGCTAAGTTAGATATTAGTTCTTTGTGCTAAGTTAGATATTAGTTCTTTCTGCTAAGTTAGATATTAGTTATTTCTGCTAAGTTAGATATGAGTTCTTTCTGCTAAGTTAGATATGAGTTCTTTCTGCTAAGTTAGATATGAGTTCTTTCTGCTAAGTTAGATATGAGTTCTTTCTGCTAAGTTAGATATGAGTTCTTTCTGCTAAGTTAGATATGAGTTATTTGTGCTAAGTAAGATATGAGTTATTTGTGCTAAGTTAGATATGAGTTCTTTGTGCTAAGTTAGATGTGAGTTCTTTGTGCTAAGTTAGATATTAGTTCTTTCTGCTAAGTTAGATATTAGTTATTTCTGCTAAGTTAGATATTAGTTATTTCTGCTAAGTTAGATATGAGTTCTTTGTGCTAAGTTAGATATTAGTTCTTTGTGCTAAGTTAGATATTAGTTCTTTCTGCTAAGTTAGATATGAGTTCTTTCTGCTAAGTTAGATATGAGTTCTTTCTGCTAAGTTAGATATGAGTTCTTTCTGGTTAGTTAGATATGAGTTCTTTCTGCTAAGTTAGATATGAGTTCTTTCTGCTAAGTTAGATATGAGTTATTTGTGCTAAGTAAGATATGAGTTATTTGTGATAAGCTAGATATTAGTTCTTTGTGCTAAATTAGATATGAGTTATTTGTGCTAAGTTAGTTATTAGTTATTTCTGCTAAGTTAGATATTATTTCTTTGTGCTAAGTTAGATATTAGTTCTTTGTGATAAGCTAGATATTAGTTCTTTGTGCTAAGTTATATATTAGTTCTCTGTGATAAGCTAGATATTAGTTATTTGTGATAAGTTAGATATTAGTTCTTTGTGATAAGCTAGATATTAGTTCTTTGTGATAAGCTAGATATTAGTTCTTTGTGCTAAGTTTGTTATTAATTATTTCTGCTAAGTTAGATATTAGTTCTTTGTGCTAAGTTAGATATTAGTTCTTTATGCTAAGTTAGATATTAGTTCTTTGTGCTAAGCTAGATATTAGTTCTTTGTGCTAAGTTAGATATTATTTCTTTGTGATAAGCTAGATATTAGTTCTTTGTGATAAGCTAGATATTAATTATTTGTGCTAAGCTAGATATTAGTTCTTTGTGCTAAGTCAGATATTATTTCTTTGTGATAAGCTAGATATTAGTTCTTTGTGATAAGCTAGATATTAGTTCTTTGTGATAAGCTAGATATTAATTATTTGTGCTAAGTTAGATATGAGTTCTTTGTACTAAGTTAGATATTAGTTCTTTGAGATAAGTTAGATATGAGTTCTTTCTGCTAAGTTAGATATGAGTTCTTTGTGCTAAGTTAGATATTAGTTCTTTGTGCTAAGTTAGATATGAGTTCTTTGTGCTAAGTTAGATATGAGTTCTTTCTGCTAAGTTAGATATTAGTTATTTGTGCTAAGTTAGATATGAGTTCTTTGTGCTCAGGCAGATTCCATACTGTACCATTCCATCAGCCTGTCTTTATACTTGTGCCATAGCATTACGTGCAACAGGCACCTCAACTCCTCCACCTCCATTCTGTCTGTCTGGGACCACATGACCAGCTAGATTTGGAGCTCAGAAATTGCTGCTGTGGATGTGATGACACCATGACAAGAGCGGGTGTGATTTACAACCCAAATGATGTAATAATTACAGGTTGACACGACCCGGGGAGCTAGTTAGCTGCTTTATAGACTGGAAGGGCCTGCTTCTTAGCCTGACACCTGTTTAGTCTGCAGTTATAGGCTACAGGGTACTTGAGAAAAGGACAGCAGCTCTAACCAATTATAGGGTGCTGCCAGTCAGACCCAGATTGCAATTCATTGGTTTTAGGAATCAGAAAAAGAGGCTTTAAAGATGCAGTCTCTAACTTTTTTGTTAACAATTTCAGCCAGTAGATTTGAAAGAGGTGCACACGAGCCAAAAGTGGTCACTGTTTTTTGTGTACTATGTCATCAGATTGTGTACTATGTCATCAGATTGTGTACTATGTCATCAGATTGTGCACTATGTCATCAGATTGTGCACTATGTCATCAGATTGTGTACTATGTCATCAGATTGTGCACTGTGTCATCAGATTGTGTACTATGTCATCAGATTGTGTACTATGTCATCAGATTGTGTACAATGTCATCAGATTGTGCACTATATCATCCATTTCGTAAAATATGTTATGTCCTGCATTTTTTGTTGTTGTTGTGGTTGCAATTCATACTATAATTTACAAATGCAATTTTACCTTTATTTAACCAGGCAAGTCAGTTAAGAACAAATTCTTATTTTCAATGACAGCCTGGGAACAGTGGGTTAACTGCCTGTTCAAGGGAAGAACGACAGATTTGTACCTTGTCAGCTCGGGGGGTTTGAACTCACAACCTTCCGGTTACTAGTCCAACGCTCTAACCACTAGGCTACCCTGCCGCCCGTTTTGCGCTTAAGGTCCTGGAGTGTATCTTCAATTACAGTATAATGAATGTAGAAAATAACAAATAAATATGCCACTCTGGATAAAAATCTGAAATATCTATTCCAAAGGGTCAGCGGAATAAGCATGGGATTTGATTGTGTGAGTCTTCCATCTCCACAGGGGCAGTGTGTTTAGTTGGCAATAAGCTGTAGTATAGAGTGTAGTTGTGATCAGACTAACACCATTCAGACTTATCTAAACATGTTCATTTCTGCCATTAAAACAAACACGATCTGTCTACACTAATCACAACACACTGACAGACAGTCATTTTAGCTATCACTAAGCATACAGTAACTGACATTTTGGATTGACCCAGAATGTCAGAACCAGATAGCCAAGTGTACTTAAAGTGCTATCTTAATGTAAGTAAGATATATAAACATTACCTTCATTTCTCACTCAATACGTCTAACAACTATTTCAGACAAAATAAACCTGTATTTACTATCGTTAGAATAACACTGATTGGACGAGAATAAATCACCCATAGCAACCCTTAGGAACCCTTGCTGCCGGAAAACTCTGTAGAACCGGACCTGTGACTCCTTTAAGGACACTGAAAGCCACAATTCTAATTAAAGACTTTTGATTCTTACTCTGCTCCTATTCTATACCTATATTACAGTAATAGAATGTTTTCTGTTCCTAGTGTATCCATAGTCTAGGTCAAACTGGGCCCTAATGTTTCTTATACAGTAGCCTACTATTGGCCATGCCAGACCAAATACTTGTTTGCAATCACAACTCTGAGAAACAGACATTCTCACTTTTGGCTCAGACCTTGACTGACAGTTGATTAATTGAGGACGTTGTCTGTTTATAGCAGCAACAGTTTTGCGTGGCTTTTAAGCAGACTTACCACTAATTAAGTCAATGCTACAAGACTTTTAGCCAAAGCCACTTTGTGCGTTATGTTCACTGTGGTGGGGTGTAAAAATACCACAGCTATTACTGTATCATATCTAGCTGATGATTAATAAACATTGATGAGAAGCCTTCTCTTCCCCTGCCAACGCCTCTCCTGCAGACTCCACCGTTAAAGGAGCAATCTGGGATTTGAAAAACAACAAAGCGACCACACGTTTTTGTAATCAGCTGAGGGATGGGGCTGGAGAAATGTAACGACTCACAAATTCATAGACGGAGCTACGGTTGCAAGGACAGATCATCCGTGAAATCGAATATTATTATTATTATTATTATTATTATTATTATATATTTATACATCATTATTTAGTTCTGATAGGGTGTAGGACATTTGAACTAAGCTCATGAGGCATTATAAGTTATATTATTCAAGAATAAATGGCTAAATATCATTCATTTAAAAGACCAAAAATTGATTTACCAATCCCGGATTGCCCCTTTAAACTGACACTCTTCCCCATTAGCACTTCTTCCCTCCATCACAGACAGACAGACAGACAGACAGACAGACAGACAGACAGACAGACAGACAGACAGACAGACAGCGAGAATCAACACTCGACAGCAGGTTTCCTCCGATGTGATCACGCATCTCTTGGTTGTGTTCTGTTGCTGCATTACTATCTAAAGGGACCGGCCTAGAAGGGCCATGTTATATTCTATATCTTGTATATACAAAGCCACTGACGAAGATACTCATCCTTTCATGGATGTGTAAGACGGAAGTCTAAATCGTAGGCTATTTTTTGATGATCTGACCTGACCATTTTCTAAAACAGGAAATAAAGACGTAAGGAAAACAACTACTTGTACTCCTCTCAGATAGCCAATAGACTGTATATGTCTACCCATGATGGAGATGAAGGTTTAGAGTGTATGTCTACCCATGATGGAGATGAAGGGTTAGAGTGTATATGTCTACCCATGATGGAGATGAAGGGTTAGAGTGTATATGTCTACCCATGATGGAGATGAAGGGTTAGAGTGTATATGTCTACCCATGATGGAGATGAAGGGTTAGAGTGTATATGTCTACCCATGATGGAGATGAAGCGTTAGACTGTATATGTCTACCCATGATGGAGATGAAGGGTTAGAGTGTATGTCTACCCGTGATGGAGATGAAGGGTTAGAGTGTATATGTCTACCCGTGATGGAGATGAAGGGTTAGAGTGTATATGTCTACCCATGATGGAGATGAAGGGTTAGAGTGTATATGTCTACCCATGATGGAGATGAAGGGTTAGGGTGTATGTCTACCCATGATGGAGATGAAGGGTTAGAGTGTATGTCTACCCGTGATGGAGATGAAGGGTTAGAGTGTATATGTCTACCCGTGATGGAGATTCAGGGTTAGAGTGTATGTCTACCCATGATGGAGATGAAGGGTTAGAGTGTATGTCTACCCGTGATGGAGATGAAGGGTTAGAGTGTATGTCTACCCATGATGGAGATGAAGGGTTAGAGTGTATGTCTACCCGTGATGGAGATGAAGGGTTAGAGTGTATATGTCTACCCGTGATGGAGATTCAGGGTTAGAGTGTATGTCTACCCATGATGGAGATGAAGGGTTAGAGTGTATGTCTACCCGTGATGGAGATTCAGGGTTAGGGTGTATGTCTACCCATGATGGAGATTCAGGGTTAGAGTGTATGTCTACCCATGATGGAGATGAAGGGTTAGAGTGTATGTCTACCCATGATGGAGATGAAGGGTTAGAGTGTATGTCTACCCATGATGGAGATGAAGGGTTAGAGTGTATGTCTACCCATGATGGAGATGAAGGGTTAGAGTGTATGTCTACCCGTGATGGAGATGAAGGGTTAGGGTGTATGTCTACCCATGATGGAGATGAAGGGTTAGACTGTATGTCTACCCATGATGGAGATGAAGGGTTAGAGTGTATGTCTACCCATGATGGAGATGAAGGGTTAGAGTGTATGTCTACCCATGATGGAGATGAAGGGTTAGAGTGTATGTCTACCCATGATGGAGATGAAGGGTTAGAGTGTATGTCTACCCGTGATGGAGATTCAGGGTTAGGGTATATGTCTACCCATGATGGAGATTCAGGGTTAGGGTATATGTCTACCCGTGATGGAGAGTCAGATTTAGAGTTGAGGGTTAGATTTAACATAAGCACAGCTGCACCCTGGCTGGAATGGAGCTCCACCTCCGTAAGACAGGAGAGAGGGTGAGACAGGAGAGAGGGTGAGACAGGAGAGAGGGTAAAACAGGTGAGAGGGTGTGACAGGAGAGAGGGTGAGACAGGAGAGTGGGTGAGACAGGAGAGTGGGTGAGACAGAAGAGAGGGTGAGACAGGTGAGAGGGTGAGACAGAAGAGAGGGTAAGACAGGAGAGTGGGTGAGACAGGTGAGAGGGTGAGACAGGAGAGAGGGTGAGACAGGTGACAGCATGAGACAGGAGAGAGAGTGAGACAGGTGAGAGGGTGAGACAGGAGAGAGGGTGAGACCGGAGAGAGGGTGAGACAGGAAAGAGGGTGAGACAGGAGAGAGGGTGAGACAGGAGAGAGGGTGAGACAGGTGACAAGGTGAGACAGGTGAGAGGGTGAGACAGGAGAGAGGGTGAGACAGGTGAGCGGGTGAGACAGGAGAGAGGGTGAGACAGGAGAGAGGGTGAGACAGGTGAGAGGGTGAGCCAGGAGAGAGGGTGAGACAGGTGAGAGGGTGAGACAGGAGAGCGGGTGAGACAGGTGACAGGGTGAGACAGGAGAGAGGGTGAGACAGGTGACAGGGTGAGACAGGAGAGAGGGTGAGACAGGTGAGAGGGTGAGACAGGAGAGAGGGTGAGACAGGTGAGAGGGTGAGACAGGAGAGAGGGTGAGACAGGTGACAGCATGAGACAGGAGAGAGGGTGAGACCGGAGAGAGGGTGAGACAGGAAAGAGGGTGAGACAGGAGAGAGGGTGAGACAGGAGAGAGGGTGAGACAGGAGAGAGGGTGAGACAGGTGACAGGGTGAGACAGGTGAGAGGGTGAGACAGGAGAGAGGGTGAGACAGGTGAGCGGGTGAGACAGGAGAGAGGGTGAGATAGGAGAGAGGGTGAGTCAGGTGAGAGGGTGAGACAGGAGAGAGGGTGAGACAGGTGAGAGGGTGAGACAGGAGAGAGGGTGAGACAGGTTCTTGGTTGATTCACTCCAGGTGAATGTTGATGATGTGAGTTCTGGTAAAGTTCTGAAGACAAGGTTCTCTACTGTGTTATTAATTCACAGACATACCACACACACAGACTACTGTAAGTTATTCATGGCTGTAGGCAAAGGCTTGTTCCACTGCTGTCTAGTCAGGCCTTTGTTGGGAAGAAGTCTTTGGTCTTTTTAGGTGGTATGATTGGGATAAAACACCACCTCATCATCACATTGTGGTTTCTTTTTTATCAACGTTCAAATGTGAGGAGGGGTAAAGCACCTTGCTATCTTAGATATGGAAAGAATTTGCATTTGCCCCAAGTGGGTATTGACTTAGAATGTTCAAAGTGGAGAGATCATGAGATATCGTGTGAGAGAGTTTTTTAGTATCTTACACTTGTTTCACAACGTTCACTAATTGCTGCTTTAAGCAGGCGAGGAAAGAACATTTTAATGTCAGGCCTGCAGGTTAAACCAACGTTCAACACTCTCAGCGTCCCAAATGTCACCCTATTCCCTTTATAGTGCACTACTTCTGACTACGACCCATAGAGCTCTGGTCAAAAGCAGTGGACTAGGGAATAGAGTGCCATTTTGAATGGAGCGCCTGCTATCCTTTAACCTATCTACAGTAGCTACCTTATCCCCCCTTTAACCTGTCTACAGTAGCTACCTTATCCCCCCTTTAACCTGTCTACAGTAGCTACCTTATCCCCCCTTTAACCTGTCTAAAGTAGCTACCTTACCCCCCCTTTAACCTGTCTACAGTAGCTACCTTATCCCCCCTTTAACCTATCTACAGTAGCTACCTTATCCCCCCTTTAACCTGTATACAGTAGCTACCTTATCCCCCTTTAACCTGTCTACAGTAGCTACCTTATCCCCCTTTAACCTGTCTACAGTAGCTACCTTATCCCCCTTTAACCTGTCTACAGTAGCTACCTTATCCCCCTTTAACCTGTATACAGTAGCTACCTTATCCCCCTTTAACCTGTATACAGTAGCTACCTTATCCCCCTTTAACCTGTCTACAGTAGCTACCTTATCCCCCCTTTAACCTGTATACAGTAGCTACCTTATCCCCCCTTTAACCTGTCTACAGTAGCTACCTTATCCCCCCTTTAACCTGTATACAGTAGCTACCTTATCCCCCCTTTAACCTGTATACAGTAGCTACCTTATCCCCCCTTTAACCTGTCTACAGTAGCTACCTTATCCCCCCTTTAACCTGTCTACAGTAGCTACCTTATCCCCCCTTTAACCTATCTACAGTAGCTACCTTATCCCCCCTTTAACCTGTATACAGTAGCTACCTTATCCCCCCTTTAACCTGTCTACAGTAGCTACCTTACCCCCTTTAACCTGTATACAGTAGCTACCTTATCCCCCTTTAACCTATCTACAGTAGCTACCTTATCCCCCTTTAACCTGTATACAGTAGCTACCTTATCCCCCTTTAACCTATCTACAGTAGCTACCTTATCCCCCCTTTAACCTGTCTACAGTAGCTACCTTATCCCCCCTTTAACCTGTCTACAGT
Source organism: Oncorhynchus masou masou (assembly GCF_036934945.1). Classification (NCBI taxonomy): domain Eukaryota; kingdom Metazoa; phylum Chordata; class Actinopteri; order Salmoniformes; family Salmonidae; genus Oncorhynchus; species Oncorhynchus masou. Next base: position 85,359,053 of record NC_088243.1, read on the forward strand.
AGCTACCTTATCCCCCCTTTAACCTGTCTACAGTAGCTACCTTATCCCCCCTTTAACCTGTATACAGTAGCTACCTTATCCCCCCTTTAACCTGTATACAGTAGCTACCTTATCCCCCTTTAACCTGTCTACAGTAGCTACCTTACCCCCCTTTAACCTGTCTACAGTAGCTACCTTATCCCCCCTTTAACCTATCTACAGTAGCTACCTTATCCCCCTTTAACCTGTCTACCTTATCCCCCCTTTAACCTGTCTACAGTAGCTACCTTATCCCCCTTTAACCTGTCTACAGTAGCTACCTTATCCCCCTTTAACCTGTCTACAGTAGCTACCTTATCCCCCTTTAACCTGTCTACAGTAGCTACCTTATCCCCCCTTTAACCTGTCTACAGTAGCTACCTTATCCCCCTTTAACCTGTCTACAGTAGCTACCTTACCCCCCTTTAACCTGTATACAGTAGCTACCTTACCCCCCCCTTTAACCTGTCTACAGTAGCTACCTTACCCCCCCTTTAACCTATCTACAGTAGCTACCTTACCCCCTTTAACCTGTATACAGTAGCTACCTTACCCCCCTTTAACCTGTCTACAGTAGCTACATTATCCCCCTTTAACCTGTCTACAGTAGCTACCTTATCCCCCTTTAACCTGTCTACAGTAGCTACCTTATCCCCCTTTAACCTGTCTACAGTAGCTACCTTATCCCCCTTTAACCTGTATACAGTAGCTACCTTATCCCCCCTTTAACCTGTATACAGTAGCTACCTTATCCCCCTTTAACCTGTCTACAGTAGCTACCTTATCCCCCCTTTAACCTGTCTACAGTAGCTACCTTATCCCCCCTTTAACCTGTCTACAGTAGCTACCTTATCCCCCTTTAACCTGTATACAGTAGCTACCTTATCCCCCTTTAACCTGTCTACAGTAGCTACCTTATCCCCCCTTTAACCTGTCTACAGTAGCTACCTTATCCCCCCTTTAACCTGTATACAGTAGCTACCTTATCCCCCCTTTAACCTGTCTACAGTAGCTACCTTACCCCCCCTTTAACCTGTCTAAAGTAGCTACATCACCTTACCAGCAGCTCTGTGAATTCCACAAGTCACGATGAGACTTAATACAGTGTTATTATTCTGTAATTATGTAAAGTGTTGTCTGATGAAAAAGAACCCTTAAACATTGTAATTGCTGGAGGTAAATTGACACTGTAAGTCTTGGCTTTGAGTAAATTATCCTTTAGATTCATGGCTGAACCCGTGATACACAGTAGAATGTAATAGAATATAAACTATTGGGAGTCAATATAGCTATTAATAATATTGGGATAATTTATTCAAGGCCCAGCTTAACCGTATCAATTTACCTTCAGAGATTATAATGTTTAAGGGTTCCTTTTCATTTTAAGGGTTCAGGTCAAGGGGTTAAATTTGGAATTATGTGGTGATACCGTGTAAAGAGAGCTCCACAATAACACATCACAAGTGAAGTGATTTCCGGGAGCATTTATGATATATTAATGATTTAGTTGGTGAGTAAATGAAGAACAAACTGAGATAATAATAGGTTCAAAACAAATCTCATTAAATAAGCAGAAAACAAATACCCAGAAGCCTATCGAAATCTCAATTAGCATTTTGGCATCATTTCACTATTCTTACCCAGAAATGTAGCCCACATCGTTTATACTCCGAGCAGCGCTAATTAATTGTCCCTCCAAACAGGATGATTTTTATTCAAATGAGGAAAACTTCCTCCTTAGCACACCTGTGCTGCGTGAGCTTCCTCATTAAAAGTGGAATCTTGTACATTTTTACATCCGCAAGCGATGGTTCTCTTACCGAATATTGAGCAAGGTAGCAGTGTGTTAATTAATGTTATAACGAGAGGAGACAACAAGTTCAACGTCAGCTCATTAGTGTCACGCCTGCTCCCGGTGCTCGAGGGTGCCAGGCTGCCCTGCATTACGCACTCCTGCCTCCATCATTACACACACCTGCCTTCCCTCGTCATGGGCATCAGCGATTATTGGACTCACCTGGACTCAATCACCTGTTTAATACCTCCCCTATATTTGTCAGTTCCGCAGCTCTGTTCCCGCTGCTGCAGTGATTGTCGTCTGTCTTTGTATTCCCATGTTCTTCCGCTATTCCTGTCTTGTTACCTGTCTGTTCCTAATTAAATATTGACTCCCCGTACCTGCTTCTCGACTCCAGCATCTGTCCTTACACATTAGCATAAAGTGCACCAACAGAAACCCCGATCGAGTCTCCCTTACAGGCTGGGTTCAAATACTCAATACATTCAGCGTTTGCTCTGGCCTGCTTGGAGTGGCGTAAGGGCGGGGTTGGCACTGTTCGGCACTATTCTATTGGTCCATCAAGCCAGGCAAGCTCAATCAGGCACAGATAAAGTAACTGAAATATTTAAATGTTTATGGTGTTGTTCTTCTGTTAGCTGAAAGTGTAAATTACATTTATTTTGATTGAATCCCTCATGGGTGTATTATTATGAACACTATTATATGAGATTAAGGTTGATCCTGTATTATAAACTGGGTGGTTCGAGCCCTGAATGCGGATTGGCTGACAGCCATGGTAAATCAGACCGTATGGCTAATATACCACGGCTAAGGGCTGAATCCAGGCACTCCGCTTTGCATCGGGCATAAGAACAGCCCTTAGCCGTGGTATATTAGCCATATACCACACCTCCCCCGTGCCTTATTGCTTATTCAGAAACTGGGTGGTTCGAGCCCTGAATGCTGATTGGCTGACAGCCATGGTATATCAGACCGTATACCACTGGTATGACAAAACATGTATTTTTACTGTTCTAATTCTGTTGGTAACCAGTGTGTAATAGCATTAAGGCACCTCAGGGCTTTGTGATATATGACCAATATACCACGGCTAAAGGCTGGATCCAGGCACTCTGCGTTGCATCGTGCTTAAGACCAGTCCTTAGCCATGGTACATTAGCCATATGTCACACCCCCTCGTGCCTCATTGCTTAAATATTCACCTCAGGGCATATCGCCTTTTTAGCTTGATAAGATAAAATCACGTAAACTACGAAACATAATATAAAATATTTAGATATGAAAGTAGGTGAAAAGGTCTAGTGCTTGTCCATTGACAAAGTAAAATTTGTATTCAACAAACATCTCAGAGTATTTTGTTTGATTTATTTTTATTTAACTAGGCAAGTCAGTTAAGAACAAATTCTTATTTACAATGACGGCCTGCACCGGCCAAATGACGCTGGGCCAATTGTGCGCCGCCTTCTGGGACTCCCAATCACGGCCAGTTGTGATACAGCCTGGATTCAAACCAAGGTATCTGTAGTGAACCCTCTAGCACTGAGACGCAGTGCCTTAGACCGCTGCGCTACTCGGGAGTCCAAAAGTAGGAGTGCTGATCTTGGATCAGGTCCCCCATCTTGATTTAATCTTATTCGTTATGATCTAAAAGGCAAGGAGGTCGGATGTTCCCATCCAAATCAAATCACATTTTATTGGTCACATACACATGGTTAGCAGATGTTAATGCGAGTGTAGCGAAATGCTTGTGCTTCTAGTTCCGACAATGCAGTAATAACCAACAAGTAATCGAGCTAACAATTCCAAAACTACTACCTTTTAGACACAAGTGTAAGGGGATAAAGAATATGTACATAAAGATATATGAATGAGTGATGGTACAGAGCGGCATAGGCAAGATGCAGTAGATGGTATTGAGTACAGTATATACATATGAGATGAGTATGTAAACAAAGTGGCATAGTTAAAGTGGCTTGTGATACATGTATCACATAAAGATGCAGTAGATGATATAGAGTACAGCATATATGTATACATATGAGATTAATAATGTAGGGTATGTAAACATTATATTAGGTAGCATTGTTTAAAGTGGCTAGTGATATATTTTACATAATCCCCAACGTGCATGTTTAGCAGCAGGAGGAGGTAGGATGTTCCCATCCCCAATGTGCATGTTTAGCAGCAGGAGGAGGTAGGATGTTCCCATCCCCAATGTGCATGTTTAGCAGCAGGAGGAGGTAGGATGTTCCCATCCCCAATGTGCATGTTAAACAGCAGCAGGAGGTAGGATGTTCCCATCCCCAATGTGCATGTTTAGCAGGAGCAGGAGGAGGAGGTAGGATGTTCCTTTCCCCAATGTGCATGTTTAGCAGCAGCAGCAGCAGGAGGTAGGATGTTCCCATCCCTAATGTGCATGTTAAGCAGCAGGAGGAGGTAGGATGTTCCCATCCTCAACGTGCATGTTTAGCAGCAGGAGGAGGTAGGATGTTCCCATCCCTAATGTGCATGTTAAGCAGCAGGAGGAGGTAGGATGTTCCCATCCCTAATGTGCATGTTTAGCAGCAGGAGGAGGTAGGATGTTCCCATCCCTAATGTGCATGTTAAGCAGCAGGAGGAGGTAGGATGTTCCCATCCCTAATGTGCATGTTTAGCAGCAGGAGGAGGTAGGATGTTCCCATCCCTAATGTGCATGTTTAGCAGCAGGAGGAGGTAGGATGTTCCCATCCCTAATGTGCATGTTTAGCAGCAGGAGGAGGAGGTAGGTTGCTCCCATCCCTAATGTGCATGTTAAGCAGCAGGAGGAGGTAGGATGTTCCCATCCCTAATGTGCATGTTTAGCAGCAGCAGGAGGAGGTAGGATGTTCCCATCCCTAATGTGCATGTTTAGCAGCAGGAGGAGGAGGTAGGTTGCTCCCATCCCTAATGTGCATGTTAAGCAGCAGGAGGAGGTAGGATGTTCCCATCCCTAATGTGCATGTTTAGCAGCAGCAGGAGGAGGTAGGATGCTCCCATCCCTAATGTGCATGTTTAGCAGCAGGAGGAGGTAGGATGTTCCCATCCCTAATGTGCATGTTTAGCAGCAGCAGGAGGAGGTAGGATGTTCCCATCCCTAATGTGCATGTTTAGCAGCAGGAGGAGGAGGTAGGATGTTCCCATCCCTAATGTGCATGTTTAGCAGCAGGAGGAGGAGGTAGGTTGCTCCCATCCCCAATGTGCATGTTTAGCGGCAGGAGGAGGTAGGATGTTCCCATCCCCAATGTGCATGTTTAGCAGCAGCAGGAGGTAGGATGTTCCCATCCCCAATGTGCATGTCTAGCAGCAGGAGGAGGGGGTAGGTTGTTCCCATCCCTAATGTGCATGTTTAGCAGCAGGAGGAGGAGGTAGGATGTTCCCATCCCCAATGTGCATGTTAAGCAGCAGGAGGAGGTAGGATGTTCCCATCCCTAATGTGCATGTTAAGCAGCAGGAGGAGGTAGGATGTTCCCATCCCTAATGTGCATGTCTAGCAGCAGGAGGAGGGGGTAGGATGTTCCCATCCCTAATGTGCATGTTTAGCAGCAGGAGGAGGAGGTAGGATGTTCCCATCCCCAATCTGCATGTTTAGCAGCAGGAGGAGGAGGAGGTAGGATGTTCCCATCCCTAATGTGCATGTTAAACAGCAGGAGGAGGAGGTAGGATGTTCCCATCCCCAATCTGCATGTTTAGCAGCAGGAGGAGGAGGAGGTAGGATGTTCCCATCCCCAACGTGCATGTCTAGCAGCAGGAGGAGGAGGTAGGATGGTCCAAGCCACACATCCTGCAAATTAGCAGCAAATTAGCAGCTCCATTTCCATCCATTTCCCTCCCATAGTTTGGACAGCAGACGACAGAGTGGAACGCCAGGGCCTAAAGAGGATGGCCAAGGACGCAGTGATTGAACAAGGGATGGCCGCCTGTGCCGCCTCAGATTCAAAACAACCTAGGGGTGGTTATTGCAAGGAAGGATTACCCAAATTCTCCCTGCATGCTCTGTTAACTTTTCCCTTTGTCGTCTCTCCCCTCGTGACAGTCAGAAGCGCTCTCAACATGGCCTCTTACGGGTTGTACAACTGCCTGTACTAGGTCTACGTGACTCATTCCTATACCAGAACATTCTGACCTAGTTTCACACAGACATAATATGTTTCATGAACCTGGATACTGGTTTGACGTAACAGCTCGTTGTCTAAACATTTTTTTTGTGCAGAGACACATCAAACTCAACTCAAACATCTGTTGTGTCAATAGCTGACTGTGAACCAGGCCATCAAGGATAATTAGTGTATAGTCACTTATCTTCAGTAGGCTACCAGACTGCATGTACAACACAGAGTTAAATCGATGCATTTCTAAAAGTTGTAATCATAAGCATATGTACCAAAGTCTGTTCTGTTATTTTGAGGCACGCTAATCACCAAGCAGAAAGCTACATTTCTATGGTCTCGTCTGTAAAAAAAACACACAAAAAACGTATGAATCTGGAAGGATTTCACAGCTAATAATTCATAAGCGCTTGCTAATCTCACTGTAGGAGTCTAATTAACGCATAATTAAAAGCATAATTCTGATAATTATAATTTCTCACGTTTTAAATGAGAGCGGCACACAGAGCCGGGTAGAGAAGAGAGGGACGTGTGTCTAGCCGAGCTGCAGCCAATTTATTGGGTGGCTGAAACAGAAGTTAAAAGGGGTGGGAGGGTGAGGAAACAAGCTTAGGTTGTGTTTACCAGACAAGAAAAGCTCAAGAATACAAGGCCTGAACAGAGCAGATGTTTATTGTTTTAGAAGTGGATCCGTTGAAAAAAAAACTGCATACTCATCGTCGCATATTATTTAGTGCGTACCGTTTAGAAAAAAGTAAGCAGTATGCCTGCAGCACAGCTCCCGACTGCCTGAGTAGGTGGGGCGGGACAGAGTGCTGGTGGATTTTTCAAAATTAAACAGACATACAGCACATTAACCAGCCTGATAATAGCTAATTAGCAATTCGATTAATTTCTCTAAACTCTGAAAAGAATTGGAATGGAATTATAGGCCTACTCAGGCTAGTTATAGACAGACTATCACATTCAACCTAATGGAGTTATAGGCCTACTCAAGCTGGTTATAGACCTACTCAGGCTGGTTATAGACCTACTCAGGCTGGTTATAGACCTACTCAGGCTGGTTATAGACAGACATTCAACCTAATGGAGTTATAGACCTACTCAGGCTGGTTATAGACAGACATTCAACCTAATGGAGTTATAGACCTACTCAGGTGGGTTATAGACCTACTCAGGCTGGTTATAGACCTACTCAGGCTGGTTATAGACCTACTCAGGCTGGTTATAGACCTACTCAGGCTGGTTATAGACCTACTCAGGTGGGTTATAGACCTACTCAGGCTGTTTATAGACCTACTCAGGCTGGTTATAGACAGACATTCAACCTAATGGAGTTATAGACCTACTCAGACTGGTTATAGACAGACAATCAACCTAATGGAGTTATAGACCTACTCAAGCTGGTTATAGACCTACTCAGACTGGTTATAGACAGACATTCAACCTAATGGAGTTATAGACCTACTCAAGCTGGTTATAGACCTACTCAGACTGGTTATAGACAGACATTCAACCTAATGGAGTTATAGACCTACTCAAGCTGGTTATAGACCTACTCAGGCTGTTTATAGACCTACTCAGGCTGTTTATAGACCTACTCAGGCTGTTTATAGACCTACTCAGGCTGTTTATAGACCTACTCAGGCTGGTTATAGACAGACATTCAACCTAATGGAGTTATAGACCTACTCAGGCTGGTTATAGACAGACATTCAACCTAATGGAGTTATAGACCTACTCAGGTGGGTTATAGACCTACTCAGGCTGTTTATAGACCTACTCAGACTGGTTGTAGACAGACATTCAACCTAATGGAGTTATAGACCTACTCAGACTGGTTATAGACCTACTCAGGCTGGTTGTAGACAGACATTCAACCTAATGGAGTTATAGACCTATTCAGGCTGGTTATAGACAGACTATCACATTCAACCGAATGGAGTTATAGGTCTATCACATTCGACCGTAACCCATAGCCCATTTATCCTATTTAAAACGGACTGGAGACAGAAACAGATCATTTGGTTCCATTTCAACACATTTATTAGTCCAACCAAAGTGCTGTAACATATATAAATGAAGTCAAATAGCCTCGTACACTATTCAAAATGTTCAAATCAAAAGGCTATTGCGCAGACAATTGTGGACAGTCAGGTGCATCACAAATTCATTTCTTCAGAACCGCTGGGCAGTAACATAATAAACTAAAGCACTGATCATTGGGAACGAGATCAGAATGACTGCTAAGGCTTGATCCGTAAATTAAACGATGAAATAGGTAGCCGAGCCTATATATGTTCAAATCAAACGACCTGATTCAACATGACATCATTAACACAGCCACATCCCGAGTCTCCGGTGCCAACACATTCAGAAATCCAACGACCTGATTCAACATGACATCATTAACACAGCCACATCCCGAGTCTCCGGTGCCAACACATTCAGAAATCAAAAGCTGGTCTATTTTTTTACATTACCAGTCAAAGGTTTGGACACACCTACTCATTCGAGGGTTTTTATTTTCTACATTGCAGAATAATAACAATGTTACTCATGTCGTAACCAAAAAAGTCTTCAACAAATCAAAATATGTTTTATATTTGAGATTCTTCAAATAGCTACCCTTTGCCTTGATGACAGCTTTGCACATCCTTGGCATTCTCTCAACCGGGAATGTGGCAGGTAGCCTAGTGGTTAGAGCCTTGGACGAGTAACCAAAAGGTTGCAAGATTGAATCACTGAGCTGACAAGGAAAAAAATCGGTTGTTCTGCCCCTGAACAAGACAGTTAACCCACTGTTCCTAGGCTGTCATTGAAAATAAGAATTTGTTCTTAATTAACTGGCTTGCCTAGTTAAATAAAGGTAAAATAAAAAATGCTTTTCCAACAGTCTTGAAGGAGTTCCCACATATGCTGAGCACTTGTTGGCTGCTTTTCACTCTGCGGTCCAACTCATCAAACTATCTCAATTGGGTTGAGGTCGGGTGATTGTGGAGGCCAGATCATCTGATGCAGCACTCCATCACTCTCCTTCTTGGTCAAATAGCCCTTACACAGTCTGGAAGTGTGTTGGGTCATTGTCTTGTTGAAAAACAAATAATAGTCCCACTAAGCACAAACCAGATGAGATGGTGTATCGCTGCAGAATGCAGTGGTAGCCATGCTGGTTAAGTGTTCCTTGAATAAATAAATAACTGACAGTGTCACCAGCAAAGCACCTTCACATGATCACACCTCCTCCTCCATGCTTCATGGTGGGAACCCCACATGCGGAGATCATCCGTTCACATACTCTGCTTCTCACAAAGTCACGGCGGTTGGAACCAAAAATCTCACATTTGAACTCATCAGACCAAATGACAGATTTCCACAGGTCTAATGTCCATGTCTCATGTTTCTTGGCCCAAGCAAGTCTCTTCTTCTTATTGATGTCCTTTAGTAGTGGTTTCTTTGCAGCAATTCGACAATGAAGGCCTGATTCATGCAGTCTCCTCTGAACAGTCAATGCTGAGATGTGTCTGTTACTTGAACTCTATGAAGCATTTATTTGGACTGCAATTTCTGAGGCAGGTAACTCTAGTGAACTTATCCTCTGCAGCAGAGGAAACTCTGGGTCTTCCTTTCCTGTGGAGGTCCTTAATGAGAGTCAGTTTCATCATAGTGCTTGACGTTTTTTGCGACTGTACTTGAAGAAACTTGAAAAGTTCTTGACATTTTCCAGATTGACTGACCTTCATGTCGTAAAGTAATGACGGACTGTCATTTCTCTTTGCTTATTTGAGCTGTTCTTGCCATAATATGGTCTTGGTTTGTTACCAAATAGGGATATCTTCTGTATACCATCCCTACCTTGTCACAACACAACTGATTGGCTCAAACACATTAAGAAGGAAAGAAATTCCACAAATGAACTTTTAACAAGGCACAACTGTTAATTGAAATGCATTCCAGGTGACTACCTTATGAAGCTGGTTGAGAGAATGCCAAGAGTGTGCAAAGCTGTCATCGTGGCAAAGGGTGGCTACTTTGAAGAATTTCAAATATAAAACACTCTTTTGGTTACTACATGATTCCATATGTGTTATTTCATAGTTTTGATGTCTTCACTATTAATCTACAATGTGGAAAATAATAAAAAAAATAAAGAAAACCCCTTGAATGAGGAGGCGTTTCCAAACTTTTGACTAGTAATGTAGTTTAAAATCTCTGATGAAGACCAAGAGAACAATAAACACTTTCCAATGAGAAAACACGAATGCATTGTGGAACAGTGTGCATCTAATTCTGCTCGATGGAGAGTTGAGAAGACAACATCTGCCAATTAAACCATCATTGATACAAAAAAAATCACACTATAACATTTTTTTTTTCACATACTGAGAATGCGCCATGAGTGATTGCGTTGTTTCCTGCTATTCGTTGATGTCAGTATCACATCCCCATTTCTAATTATCAGCTGTTGTCAAAGCCGAAATTAGTATGACATCCCAATATTTAAAGTATTCTCCATTTTTGAAATGTCGCATACTGTTAAACTGTATTTCTTTGCATACTCGAAGGGTCTACTATTTATGTCTCATGTGGCCTATGGGTATTGGGACTCGGTCAGTGTCTCGTCGCTGTTGAGGAGCTTCCGTTGTCAGGTCCATGGCCATGTCTCTTCCTCTGTGCTGTGGTTGGTGCAAATGATCAGGATGACATTGTGTCAGCTACTTCTCTGGTGCAAATGATCAGGATGACATTGTGTCAGCTACTTCTCTGGTGCAAATGATCAGGATGACATTGTGTCAGCTACTTCTCTGGTGCAAATGATCAGGATGACATTGGTTCAGCTACTTCTCTGGTGCAAATGATCAGGATGACATTGTGTCAGCTACTTCTCTGGTACAAATGATCAGGATGACATTGTGTCAGCTACTTCTCTTGAGATTGTGCAGTATTAAAGTGCTACTTTTGTCATGAGGTGGAAAGGTGACAAGGTCTCGGTGTGGTAATAAGCAGGAAGCAGGATGCAGAGACAGAACACAACATTTATTTTAAGGCTTGGTTTTCCATATTTCCAATTTCAAAACATTCTAGTTTCGCCATTCTGTTCATTTGGTTTGTTTCCAAATGTTTAATAAACATAACATATCTGATTGTTTACCTCTAAAAACATTGCTAGTTAAAATCCCACAGACATACAAACCATACAAAGAAATAAAGGGGAGACATGAAGTGATGCAACCCAAGAGACAGGCATTCAGCTTCTCAAAGATCTCACTTCCGCTCAAACAACTCCAATAGCCGTGTGCTTTTACCAAAATAAGTCATCACCTGCTCTGGCAAAAATAAACTATGGTGCACCATGCCTCCAGACTGCATTCACTTCCAGTAGGCAGCCGCCACTAAACTCAAAACTGAGTTATAGGAAATTAACCAATAGAAATGCTTGTTAGGATGAACATGGAAATCAGTCACATCTGTGACACTTTCCGTATTATACTTTTTAAAGATGAAGATGTTGGCTGTTTACATTCCAGATACAATGTGCATATGGCCCCTGATTTATAGTATGTATTATGTCATCGAAAGGTGTGGCGGTGTAATCGTCATCCCAACAGCTGTTCCCATGATGCACGGTGGCAGTCGTCCAAATCAATGATTTCACTTCCACCCTCAGCACAAAAATTAAATTCTGTGTCACTCATCAGACGTGTGAAAAGGTATCAACCTCACTCAGCTGTCCTGTACCTCCAGATGCATCACACACCACATGGACTGTGGGACACAGACTGGACGAGTCACAAATGGCACTCTATTCCTTTTTTAGTGCACTACTATTGACCAGAGCCCGATACGCCATGGTCAAATGTAGTGCACTATGAAGAGAATAGGATGCCATTTGGGATATAGTTCCTGTCTGTCTGGAAGGACGTTGCGTCCGCCTCCTGTTTGTATGGGACCTTGGCGTTGTAATGTAACTCTCCCACAGCACACAGTGTGGTTAAATACTTTATTTAATACATTTCTCACTGAAAATAACACATCTTCACAACCCTACCAGCAAAACATTAATCTTTATCTGCATTCCTACTTATTGGTACGTATAAACACATCTACCTGCTGAACCATACCTCTACCTGCCTAACTATACAATCACCTGCCTAACTAGACCTCTACCTGCCTAACTATACCTATATCTGCAGAACCATATCTCTACCTGCCTAACTATACCTCTACCTGCTGAACCATATCTCTACCTGCCTAACTATACCATCACCTGCCTAACTATACCTCTACCTGCCTAACTATACCATCACCTGCCTAACTATACCTCTACCTGCTGAACCATATCTCTACCTGCCTAACTATACCATCACCTGCCTAACTATACCTCTACCTGCCTAACTATACCATCACCTGCCGAACTATACCTCTACCTGCTGAACCATACCTCTACCTGCTGAACCATACCTCTACCTGCTGAACCATATCTCTACGTGCCTAACTATACCTCTACCTGCTGAACCATATCTCTACCTGCCTAACTATACCATCACCTGCCTAACTATACCTCTACCAGCCTAACTATACCATCACCTGCCGAACTATACCTCTACCTGCTGAACCATACCATCACCTGCCAAACTATACCTCTACCTGCTGAACCATACCTCTACCTGCCTAACTAAACCATCACCTGCCTAACTATACCTCTACCTGCCTAAATATACCTCTACCTGCTGAACCAAATCTCTACCTGCCTAACTATACCATCACCTGCAAAACTATACCTCTACCTGCCTAACTATACCTCTACTTGCCTAACTATACCTCTGCCTAACTATACCTCTACCTGCCTAACCATACCTCTACCTGCCTGCCCTCTACCTGCCTAACTATACCATCACCTGCCTAACTATACCTCTACCTGCCTAACTATACCTCTACCTGCCTAACTATACCATCTACCTGCTGAACTACCTGCCTAACTATACCTCTACCTGCCTAACTATACCTCTACCTGCCTAACCTAACCTATGCCTAACTATACCATCACCTGCTGAACCAAATCTCTACCTGCCTAACTATACCATCACCTGCAAAACTATACCTCTACCTGCCTAACTATACCTCTACCTGCCTAACTATACCTCTACCTGCTGAACCATATCTCTACCTGCCTAACTATACCATCACCTGCCTAACTATACCTCTACCTGCCTAACTATACCTCTACCTGCTGAACCATATCTCTACCTGCCTAACTATACCATCACCTGCCTAACTATACCTCTACCTGCCTAACTATAACTCTACCTGCTGAACCATATCTCTACCTGCCTAACTATACCTCTACCTGCCTAACTATACCTCTACCTGCTGAACCATATCTCTACCTGCCAAACTATACCTCTACCTGCTGAACCATACCTCTACCTGCCTAACTATACCATCACCTGCCTAACTATACCTCTACCTGCCTAACTATACAATCACCTGCCTAACTATACCTCTACCTGCTGAACCATACCTCTACCTACCTAAATAAACCTCGACCTGCTGAACCATACCTCTACCTGCCTAACTAAACCATCACCTGCCTAACTATACCTCTACCTGCTGAACCATACCTATACCTGCCTAACTATACCTCTACCTGCAGAACCATATCTCTACCTGCTGAACCATATCTCTACCTGCTGAACCATACCTCTACCTGCTGAACCATATCTCTACCTGCCTAACTATACCTCTACCTGCTGAACCATATCTCTACCTGCCTAACTATACCTCTACCTGCAAAACTATACCTCTACCTGCCTAACTATACCTCTACCTGCCTAACTATACCTCTACCTGCTGAACCATACCTCTACCTGCCTAACTATACCATCACCTGCCTAACTATACCTCTACCTGCCTAACTATAACTCTACCTGCTGAACCATATCTCTACCTTTCTAACTATACCTCTACCTGCTGAACCATATCTCTACCTGCCTAACTATACCATCACCCGCCTAACTATAACTCTAACTGCCTAACTATACCTCTACCTGCTGAACCATATCTCTACCTGCCTAACTATACCATCACCTGCCTAACTATACCTCTACCTGCTGAACCATATCTCTACCTGCCTAACTATACCTCTACCTGCCTAACTATACCTCTACCTGCTGAACCATATCTCTACATGCCAAACTATACCTCTACCTGCTGAACCATACCTCTAACTGCCTAACTATACCATCACCTGCCTAACTATACCTCTACCTGCCTAACTATACCATCACCTGCCTAACTATACCTCTACCTGCTGAACCATACCTCGACCTGCTGAACCATACCTCTACCTACTGAACCATACCTCTACCTGCCTAACTATACCATCACCTGCCTAACTATACCTCTACCTGCCTAACTATACCATCAAATACCCAACTATACCTCTACCTGCCTAACTAAACCATCACCTGCCTAACTATACCTCTACCTGCCTAAATATACCACTACCTGCTGAACCAAATCTCTACCTGCCTAACTATACCATCACCTGCAAAACTATACCTCTACCTGCTGAACCATATCTCTACCTGCCTAACTATACCATCACCTAACTAACTATACCTCTACCTGCTGAACCATATCTCTACCTGCCTAACTATACCATCACCTGCCTAACTATACCTCTACCTGCCTAACTATACCATCACCTGCCTAACTATACCTCTACCTGCTGAACCATACCTCTACCTGCCTAACTATACAATCACATGCCTAACTATACCTCTACCTGCCTAACTATACCATCACCTGCCTAACTATACCTCTACCTGCCTAACTATACCATCACCTGCCTAACTATACCTCTACCTGCTGAACCATATCGCTACCTGCCTAACTATACCATCTACCTGCTGAACCATATCCTCTACCTACCTGCCTAACTATACCATCACCTGCCTAACTATACCTCTACCTGCCTAACTATACCATCACCTGCCTAACTATACCTCTACCTGCCTAACTATACCATCTACCTGCTGAACCATATCTCTACCTGCCTAACTATACCACCTGCACCTGCCTAACTATACCTCTACCTGCCTAACTATACCTCTACCTGCTGAACCATATCTCTACCTGCCTAACTATACCATCACCTGCCTAACTATACCTCTACCTGCCTAACTATACCATCACCTGCTGAACCATATCTCTACCTGCCTAACTATACCTCTACCTGCTGAACCATACCTCTACCTGCCTAACTATACCATCACCTGCCTAACTATACCTCTACCTGTCCTAACTATACCATCACCTGCCTAACTATACCTCTACCTGCTGAACCATACCTCTACCTGCCTAACTATACCATCACCTGCCTAACTATACCTCTACCTGCTGAACCATATCTCTACCTGCCTAACTATACCATCTACCTGCCTAACCATACCTCTACCTGCCTAACTATACCTCTACCTGCCTAACTATACCTCTACCTGCTGAACCATACCTCTACCTGCCTAACTAAACCTCACCTGCCTAACTATACCTCTACCTGCCTAACTATACCATCACCTGCCTAACTATACCTCTACCTGCTGAACCATACCTCACCTGCCTAACTATAACCTCTACCTGCTGAACCATATCTCTACCTGCCTGAACCATATACCATACCTGCCTAACTATACCTCTACCTGCTGAACCATATCCTCTACCTGCCTAACTATACCATCACCTGCCTAACCATACCTCTACCTGCCTACTATACCATCACCTGCAAAACTATACCTCTACCTGCTAACCTCTACCTGCCTAACTATACCTCTACCTGCTGAACTATACCTCTACCTGCTACCTGCCTAACTATACCTCTACCTGCTGAACCATATACCTCTACCTGCCTAACTATACCTCTACCTGCTGAACTATACCTCTACCTGCCTAACTATACCATCACCTGCCTAACTATACCTCTACCTGCTGAACCATACCTCTACCTGCTGAACCATATCCTCTACCTGCCTAACTATACCATCTACCTGCCTAACTATACCTCTACCTGCCTAACTATACCTCTACCTGCTAACTATACCTCTACCTGCCTAACTATACCTCTCTACCTGCCTAACTATACCATCTACCTGCTGAACCATATCTCTACCTGCCTAACTATACCATCACCTGCCTAACTATACCTCTACCTGCTGAACCATACCATCACCTGCCTAACTATACCTCTACCTGCTGAACCATATCCTGCCTAACTATACCATGCCTGCCTAACTATACCTCTACCTGCCTAACTATACCATCACCTGCCTAACTATACCTCTACCTGCTGAACCATAACCTGCCTAACTATACATACCTCTACCTGCTGAACCATATCTCTACCTGCCTAACTATACCATCACCTGCCTAACTATACCTCTACCTGCCTAACTATACCATCACCTGCCTAACTATACCTCTACCTGCCTAACTATACCATCACCTGCCTAACTATAAGCCTCTACCTGCCTAACTATACCATCTACCTGCCTAACCATAATACCTGCCTAACTATACCATCACCTGCCTAACTATACCTCTACCTGCCTAACTATACCATCTACCTGCCTAACCTAACTATACCTCTACCTGCCTAACTATACCATCACCTGCCTAACTATACCTCTACCTGCTGAACCATATCTCTACCTGCCTAACTATACCATCACCTGCCTAACTATACCTCTACCTGCCTGAACTATACCTCTGCTGAACCTGCCTAACCATACCTCTACCTGCTGAACCATACCTCTACCTGCCTAACTATACCATCACCTAACTATACCATCACCTGCCTAACTATACCATCACCTGCCTAACTATACCTCTACCTGCTGAACCATACCTATCTCTACCTGCCTAACTATACCATCACCTGCCTAACTATACCTCTACCTGCTGAACCATATCTCTACCTGCCTAACTATACCATCACCTGCCTAACTATACCATCATACCTATACCATCACCTGCCTAACTATACCTCTACCTGCCTAACTAAACCATCACCTGCCTAACTATACCTCTACCTGCCTAAATATACCTCTACCTGCCTGAACCAAACCTCTACCTGCCTAACTATACCATCACCTGCAAACTATACCTCTACCTGCCTAACTATACCTCTACCTGCCTAACTATACCTCTACCTGCAACCATATCTCTACCTGCCTAACTATACCTCTACCTGCTGAACCATACCTCTACCTGCCTAACTATACCATCACCTGCCTAACTATACCTCTACCTGCCTAACTATACCATCACCTGCTGAACCATATCTCTACCTGCCTAACTATACCTCTACCTGCTGAACCATACCTCTACCTGCCTAACTATACCATCACCTGCCTAACTATACCTCTACCTGCCTAACCATATGCTGAACATCACCTGCCTAACTATACCTCTACCTGCCTAACTATACCATCACCTGCCTAACTATACCTCTACCTGCTGAACCATATATACCTGCCTAACTATACCTAACCTGCATATCTCTACCTGCCAAACTATACCTCTACCTGCTGAACCATACTCTACCTGCCTAACCATACCTCTACCTGCTGAACCATATCTCTACCTGCCTAACTATACCATCACCTGCCTAACTATACCTCTACCTGCTAACCTACCTAAACCATACCTCTACCTGCCTAACTATACCATCTACCTGCTAACCTGCCTAACATACCTCTACCTGCCTAACTATACCATCACCTGCCTAACTATACCATCTACCTGCCTAACTATACCTCTACCTGCCTAACTATACCATCTACCTGCTGAACCATATCTCTACCTGCCTAACTATACCTCTACCTGCTGAACCATATCTCTACCTGCCTAACTATACCATCACCTGCCTAACCTGCCTGCTGAACTATACCTCTACCTGCTAACTATACCTCTACCTGCCTAACTATACCTCTACCTGCCTAACTATACCTCTACCTGCTGAACCATACCTCTACCTGCCTAACTATACCATCACCTGCCTAACTATACCTCTACCTGCCTAACTATACCATCACCTGCCTAACTATACCTCTACCTGCTGAACCATACCATCTACCTGCCTAACTATACCTCTACCTGCTGAACCATATCTCTACCTGCCTAACTAACCATACCTCTACCTGCTGAACTATACCTCTACCTGCCTAACTATACCATCTACCTGCCTAACTATACCTCTACCTGCCATAACTATACCAACTCACCTGCCTAACTATACCTCTACCTGCTGAACCATATCTCTACCTGCCTAACTATACCTCTACCTGCTGAACCATATCTCTACCTGCCTAACTATACCATCACCTGCCTAACTATACCTCTACCTGCCTAACTATACCTCTACCTGCCTAACTATACCTCTACCTGCCTAACTATACCATCACCTGCCTAACTATACCTCTACCTGCCTAACTATACCATCACCTGCCTAACTATACCTCTACCTGCTGAACCATATCTCTACCTGCTGAACCATACCTCTACCTGCCTAACTATACCATCACCTGCCTAACTATACCTCTACCTGCTTAACCATACCTCTACCTGCCTAACTATACCTCATTCCTGCAAAACTATACCTCTACCTGCTGAACTATACCTGCCTAACTATACCTCTACCTGCTGAACCATATCTCTACCTGCCTAACTATACCATCACCTGCCTAACTATACCTCTACCTGCCTAACTATACCATCACCTGCCTAACTATACCTCTACCTGCTTAACCATACCTCTACCTGCCTAACTAAACCTCGACCTGCTGGACCATACCTCTACCTGCCTAACTAAACCATCACCTGCCTAACTATACCTCTACCTGCCTAACTATACCATCTACCTGCCTACCTGCCTCAACTATACCTCTACCTGCCTAACTATACCATCACCTGCCTAACTATACCATACCTGCTACCTGCTGAAGCTATACCTCTACCTGCCTAACTATACCTCTACCTGCTGAACCATATCTCTACCTGCCTAACTATACCATCACCTGCCTAACTATACCATCACCTGCCTAACTATACCATCACCTGCCTAACTATACCTCTACCTGCCTAACTATACCATCACCTGCCTAACTATACCTCTACCTGCTGAACCATATCTCTACCTGCCTAACTATACCATCACCTGCCTAACTATACCTCTACCTGCCTAACTATACCATACCTGCTGAACCATACCTCTACCTGCTGAACCATACCTCTACCTGCCTAACTATACCATCACCTGCCTAACTATACCTCTACCTGCCTAACTATACCATCACCTGCCTAACTATACCTCTACCTGCTTAACCATATACTCTACCTGCCTAACTATACCATCACCTGCCTAACTATACCTCTACCTGCTGAACCATATCTCTACCTGCCTAACTATACCATCACCTGCCTAACTATACCTCTACCTGCCTAACTATACCATCACCTGCCTAACTATACCTCTACCTGCCTAACTATACCATCACCTGCCTAACTATACCTCTACCTGCCTAAATATACCACTACCTGCTGAACCAAATCTCTACCTGCCTAACTATACCATCACCTGCAAAACTATACCTCTACCTGCCTAACTATACCTCTACCTGCTGAACCATATCTCTACCTAACTATACCATCACCTGCCTAACTATACCTCTACCTGCCTAACAATACCTC